>NW_010562739.1:0-2624 GCF_000687285.1 Phaethon lepturus
GATTCTGTGATTCTGTGATTCTGTGACATGTATCACAACATTCAGTCTGGAGGAAAAAAAATTAGAATAGCATAGCGTAGCATAGAATAGTTTACTTCAGTGGGAAGGGACCTAAAACAATTTTCTAGTCCATTGCCTGAGCACTTCAGGGCTGGCCAAAAATTAAAGCGTGTTTTTAAGAGCATTGTCCAAATGCTTCTTAAACACTGACGGGCTTGGAGCATCGACCACCTCTCCAGGAAGCTGGTCCTAATATTTGACCTATAAGTACATCTCAGTAAAGAATTTTTTCCTAATATCAAGTCTGAACCTCTCCTGATGCAGCTTTGAATAATTCTCATGTAAAATTAGGATAAATACATTTTAAAATTCCATTTAATATCTAGTGTCGTGGTTTAACCCCAGCCAGCAACCAAGCCCCACGCAGCTGCTCGCTCACTCCCCCACGGTGGGACGGGGAGAGAAGCAGAAGAGTAAAAGTGAGGAAACTCGTGGGTTGAGATAAAGAAAGTTTAACAGGTAAAGCAAAAACCGCGCACGCAAGCAGAGCAAAACAAGGAATCCATTCCCCACTCCCCATGGGCAGGCAGGGGTTCAGCCATCTCCAGGGAAGCAGGCCTGCATCACACGTAATGGTTTCCTGGGAATAGAAACGCCATCACTCCAAACATCCCCCCCTTCCTTTTTCCCCCAGCTTTATATACTGGGCATGACGTCATATGGTATGGAATATCCCTTTGGCCAGCCTGGGTCAGCTGTCCCGGCTGTGTCCCCTCCCAGTTCCCGTGCACCCCCAGCCTGCTCGCTGGTGAGGTGGGGTGAGAAGCTGAACAATCCTTGACTGCTTACCAACGACTGAAAACATCAGCACCTTATCAACATTATTTTCATCCCAAATCCAGAACATAGCCTCATGCTAGCTTCTATGAAGAAAATTAACTCTATCTCAGCTAAAACAAGGACACCTAGAAATTGAAAGGCTGGTGCTGTAAAACGTATGGCAAGGAGCTGTGAGGGGAAGTAATTATCACTTGAATTCATAATAACACTAAGATTCGGTCGCCATTCCAAACAGTAAAAACCAGAGAAAATTTTCAACAGCTTCAGCTATTGGTAAGTCTACATTAGATGTTTCTCATTCATCAGTTTTCAATAGCACATGCTTCAGGAAAAATCACAAGCAGTGTAAGTTTTCAGTAGACATACCACCCTCCATTCCACCAATTATCAGCTTAGAGATGTCTTGAACCAGAAATGACCTCTAAATTACTTCTTTCAAATGCCACATAACGTTATGCTTATCAAACAAGCCATGCATGCCTTGTCATTTTGTCTAAATATATGGAAGCATTGTGATCTTAGAAGAGTTTGAGTGTGAGTTCTACAGTACATTTTGAGCAGAAGCCCATAGAGGCATTTTCAAACGACAAAAACTAACTCCAAATGTTGACAGCAGAAATAGCACACATGATCACACAGGAATCAAAACATCTTCCTTCTTTGAGAGTACACCTTGCAAGTGCAAAATTAATTTATTTTTTTTTATTGCTGAGTAACAATTGGTGGGTGTGGTCCCTGAGGTTTCTTGCAAAAGTTACTGCAGTCTCCTCCTCACTAGTTTTAGGGATGAAACTGGCCTACCAGCATAAACTATGAGAAGCCCTCTGAAATGAGAAACCTAGATTTCTTTTAAATATTTTTTTTTTAGGTTCCTTTCTATTTTGGAAATGTAAATAAATTAGGCTGTCTATATAAGCCTATTTTTTTAATGAACAAAATGTTTTCATGGCAGACTTGCAGGAGGAAATACAAACAAGCATAAAAGAAGCCTATGACAAGAGGAACGGACAAAGTAAACTTTCTATTTAGTGATGTTTCTGATCACTTCACGGTGATGGAAGTTCTTAACTGATAAGCATTTTTACCATGCAGACTGAGCCCCAGAGGTATGGTTTGAACCTTATCTAGTCAGGTGATGAATATGTGGCATGGTACCTCCAAACTCTAGGCAGGGATAGACAATCTGCACCTTTTTCCCAAATGAACCATGCAAAAAGCAAGTTAAAGCTTTAATAAGCTCCGCTTCATTTGCTTTCTGACAGGTCACTATAGTTACAAGCCATTTATTTAATCTTTTGGAGGGAGACCAGAAAGCCTAGAAAACAGAACATTCTTTCTTTTCCACAGAACATTAAGATAAGAATAATCAAACTACCATTTGTATCATCTTTCCTTTATATGAATGAATGACCTGTCACATCATTGCCTCTTTGAGATATGACAGTGTTAACAACCTTTCTACAGCGGAGTAAAAAGATGTACAAATAAGTGATCTAACTGGTGGGCAGAAAAGCCATATACTGCATGAAAAATTCTTGGATGCTGATTCCCACGGTGATGAGCAAGAGCCGTGCTCGCCACCTTTCATTCAAACCTTTGGACAATGGCTAAAAAACTCACCCATCTTCTTATGAAAAAGGCAAGCAGCACACTATCAACAAAGACTTAATGCAGTATAAAACTGTAACGTAAATGAGAAGTGGTAATGACATCAATGACTTAATCCTAAAATGCTTTAATCATGTAATCATGTAAACTTCCTGACACAGCTGGTGAGTGAGCCC
>NW_010562740.1:0-1133 GCF_000687285.1 Phaethon lepturus
AAAAAGATAAGCTTTTGCTCTGCTAGAAATGGTGATGGCTTGGAGAACAACTTACTTGAGAAAGAAGGATGTCATGACAAACAGACATCCAAATCTGAAAGTGAAACAGTGGTTGGTGACTGTAATCATGCTGTTAGTTATTGCTTAGTGAAGAAAGAAACCAGCAGCTTGTCTAACTTGCCTAAAACAGGCAGCAATCATGTGAATGCATCATCATCAAGAGCAATATCACTCAGGTCTCCCTTTCCCACTAGATCTAAAGAGCCAAAGGCTAACACAACTCATGACTTGCCAGGGAAAAGTGAGAAAATTAACTCTGTGACTTCAGGAAGGACTTCAAACGGAAAAGTCCAAAACTCAGGCATAAATCACTGCAAAGGAGGTGCAGTACCACACAGCCCATCCTTGCAGAAAAAATCCTGTCAGGAGTCTAAGGGAATGGCACAAAAAAGTGTAATGGACACCCTTTTAAATAACCAGAAGGCCAAAGCAGGACCAAAGCTAAAAGGCTTCACCATCAAAAGCAAAGCAAAGGCAAATTCAGATTCTTCTGTCATTAATCCTACTAAAGTCAATGGAGCTGATCAGAAAAGGATTTCTGCTTCTCCGCAGCTGTCCCCTAAACTCCTAGGGAAGAAAACACCGTTGTCCCGTAATTCACCTACAAACTCAGATCCTGGGAAGAGCATTTCAGCAGCCTCAAGGACTCTGAAGTCAGAGCTAGAAAATAAACCATCTCTGGTCATTTCTGAAGATTCACTTCTGCCTCTCCTGAATGGCACTGACAGCCCAACTGTGAGTGGTGAAATGAAATGTGGCTGTGGGGAGCTAACAGACCTGCAGCAGGCATGGGGAAAGCCAAAAGAAAAGCAAGTTTCCATAGGGCCTGCAGTGTGTCAGGGTAAGGCTGTTAAGGTGGATGACTTCAGAGCCAGAGACAGTGAGTCCAAAGTCAGTTCATCTCTTCAGGGGATACCAAAAGTTGAAGATGTGAAAGGGAGGACTGAGAACCCTGGAACAGGCCTGAACACAATCAAGAGCATCTATAGTGCAGATGACCTTAGGCAATTAGATATGCAAAATGCAGGACTATCTGCTGGAGGCTTTTCTTCATTGAGGTCCCCCTCAGTTCA
>NW_010562740.1:1176-1667 GCF_000687285.1 Phaethon lepturus
GCACTTTCATTGAGGTGAAGCTTTCCTCCTCTTCCTCTTCCTCCTCCTCCTCTGCATCTTCCTCACCAGCATCATTTTTGCAGCTGCCATTGCTGGAGAAAACAGAAGAGGCAAACACAGAAGTGCCTCAGCTGACTGAGGAGATAGGGACCATGCAATATTTCTCAAAAGTGGATACCGCCGGAGACAGAAATCTCTATGGCTCGTCAAAACCTGTGACAAGGACTTACTCGATGCCAGCCCAGTTATCAGGTCACTTGAGGGAGGAGTGCCATATTGCAGAGGTTCATCCTGTGCAAGGTCCCCAGGGCCATGCTGCAGAGGAGAAATATCCCCAAGCAGCAACAGGGTTGTTAAAGATGGTCCATCTCAACCTGCCGAATGGCCAGAGTGGGAAGGAGCCAGCATATGCCTCCAAAAATGCCCAGAGGGTCTATGAGACATCCCCCTCAGCCAGCCACATTAGCTGCCCTGCCACTGATAAGCTGAGG
>NW_010562740.1:2094-2326 GCF_000687285.1 Phaethon lepturus
CTGAGGGCCCTCAGTATGCCCGACCTGGACAAGCTGTGTGGAGAGGGCTTCTCGGGGCCGCCGCAGCCTGCCTGCTTCAGGACGGAGCTGGAAATCACACCCCGCAGAGCCCTCGGCATGCCTGCCCGGAGTGGCGCAGCCCCACCAGCCTGCTGCAGCCCTGCTGAGGCGGGTGGGATGGGGATGGGTGCCAGCAGCCCGCGGGACAGTGGCTCGGGGACACCGGGGTCTG
>NW_010562740.1:2461-18298 GCF_000687285.1 Phaethon lepturus
GCTGGTCCATCAGGTTGGTGTCAGCTTTGCTACCGCTGTTTCATTTTCATCCCTTCAAGCCTGTCCTGAGGCAAAGCTTCCCCATTGCCCCAGGTCAGCCCCAAAGCATATTTCAGCTTTGGCCCTGGCCCCCATTCCCTTCACTATTTGGGGTGCTGTTCTTCATGCTCTGATCGCTTGGAGCTGCCATGCGGCTGTCCCGTGCCTCCGTACAAGGTGCCGCACTTCATCCGGGCAGGGCTGCACTCCTTTCTGTGTCCCCTCTAGCTGGTTTTGGTCAGTATTCGGCCACGTTACGACACAGCAGCCGCTGTGGAGGGAAGGCTGCGCAGCGCTGGCTGCCCGGACAGCCTGTAGCGGCAAACGAGCTTGCCTGTAGTGACAAACGAGCTTGTTGTCCTGCCAGAAGCAGTCCTCAGATGTAGCTGTCTCCTTGTTTTTGTTAATGTCTGTTGCTAAAACCATTGGGGAAGGAGGAGGGGAGCAGAATGAGAATGAGGACTTATTTTCAGAGTTATTCTTAAATGGTCTTCTCTGCCCCTTCCCATTCTGCCAGCATACGCCACATGTTTTCAAGATTGCTGCTCATTAATGAGCTGACACTCTATCGTATACCTGAATCTTAACTCTACACGTTCTAGAAATATAAAGCTGTCTTTTATATTTTCCTGTTCCTTTTAGCTTGGATCAGCTGCTCGTCTCAAGCCTGGACCAGCAAAAACTGCAGTCTGTTTTGTCAGCAGTAGTACCAAAATGTGATGTTGCTGCTATGCTCCAAGAAGTCAAAGCACAAGTAAAGGTAAAAAACAGAAGATAAAACTAGATTTGGATCATTGGTGGTATTTTTAATGGTTTTCTTAATAGCAGACAAAATCTCTTCCAAACAGATTGAGACCTCCTCCAGTAGTCCTGTGGTAGGTTACAGTTGATGGTGGTTTTACTAATGCTCGTTTTTGAATGTGTGCTATAAACTCAAAATAAATTTGAATGGCTTTTGTATAAGAAAGGTTATTGTTTGTCCAGTGTGAAGGCAGTTTTGAGCCACAATAAATAGACCTACTTTAGGTGGAGAAGTATGCCTCCATTTGAGTCATTATTACAGCTGAAAAAATCCTGGGTTTGCCAAGAATTTAACTTTCCACCAGACAGACTCACTTTTATCACCACACAAGGGAAGCTCTGCTCCTGTCTGTGCCTAGCGGCACCCACCTTTTGCTAGAAGCTGCAATCACAGAAGTTGAATTAATTTTGTTTAATGCTGAACTAGTGGCTTGCAACACCAGGAAGTGGCTGGCTGGAGGGTTTGTAAGAGACTCCTGTGACCTTTTTGCTGTCTTCTGTGGAAACTGGTTATTGCATTAAGATAGCCTGCTTCATTATCTAGGTGTTTAAAGAAGGCCTCCAAAGTGAAATGGCTGCCAGAACGTTACTTCCCTGTTTGCAGTGTTTGTGTTTTTGGGATTACATCCACATCCTTTTTAAAACAGAACAGAAGTTGATAAAATAATGATAGCACTGGAGGGGAAACTGCCATCTGGTCTGTATAACTGCTGGCTGAGCTGCATTTAGAGGGTTCCTGAATCTTATTCACAAAGATTGCTATTTCAAATGTAGAACAGGCTGGGGGGAACAGGACCTCCCCAAAACACACAGCTTGACCTCCTTCCAGGGACAGCATAGTAGCTAAAGCTTGCGAGTCCCAAGAGCTTGGTGAGCCAGGAGGGTTTGGTAGGCTTACTGATAAAATTAGGATTACATTGTACTTCTGGCCGAAGGTAATTAAGTGTTCTTTAAAGTATTTTGCATGGGGTCTTGTAGAGATTATTTATTCATGCCACTTTTCAAAGCCTGAGAACTCAAATATTTATAAAGCTGAATGTTTTTTGGAATGCACTCCTTGTCTGCATAGTTTCTTATCCATATTTAAGCCCAGTATGGCACGTACACTGGAAAATTCTGTGCTAGTCAAATGCTGGATTTAAATGTACAATAGGACAGTTTTTCGTAGTTATGCAATTGCTGAAAAATGAGATGGACTGCCTGATTGGAACTGAGAGCTTCCCCAGGAAGAGTTTGTCATCGTCTTTTGCTCTGAACAATGCTGAATTTACTGCTAGCATTTAATAAGTGCTACTAATATAAAAAAGTTAATATACAGGCATTTTATTGTTTAAATCTCTACGACCTATGATCTTTGGCTAACAGGCTAAACAGAGGTGATTACTGGAGGCCACTGTGTGGACAAGTAAAGCAGTAAGCATTCATAGCCAGGTCTCTGCCCCATAGTACACATGCTGGCTGAGAACAGCATTGAGAGCTAGGGAGGGAGGAAGTGCACGACATCGGCAATGGGAAGCCACGGTTCAGACTGTGTTGCTGACTGGCCCAGGACACATGCTCCTCTCACAACCCTCTTAACATCTGAGCCTCTGATTTTTTTTTTTCTTCCCCTCCTTAGTGTAAGCAAATTAGGTTGTGGTAGCAAGGATTGGAAAGAACCTGACCTCTAAAACAAAAAAAGTTGCTATAGTACTTAACAGTCAAAGATATGTTTCCGTTACCTTTACTGAACTTTGAAAGGGACTAGACTAGATGCTTAACTGAATTTATTATTTCTAGCCTAACATAAAGCTATTCTCACTTGAGTAGAGGTGAGAAGGGTCTTAACATCTACAAAAGACTGTGGACTAAGATGTCAGCCCTGACTGCACCTCTCTCCTCAAGCACCAATGGATCAGTGATGTGGAGCAGAATGGCATCGTTTTTTGGCATTGGCTCTGTGCATTGCAGGGATGCCTCTAACGCAGAAAATCTTCCAGGGCCAGTATTTGGCAAAAAAAGCATACCATGAAACCAAGAATTCGACTATTGTTTCACCAAAAAACACTAATAATCTGTGGTTCCCTGTGCCTTTTGAAACAAAATTAAAAGGGAAATGCTGAGTTGACTTTAGTGAACTAAATACATCATTTAATACTAAATAGATTAAGAGGTTGGTTTCTAATGATGTGCCATTAATTTTAGTGCTGCCAGTTTCTGGAAATGACTTACGTTGGATGGGATCCAGGGGAAAAGCTGAGAGACCTTCTTTGTACTCCCCACTTCTGATGCTCTGCCCCACAGACAGTTACTATCCCCTTGTTCCACCAAATGCCTGCTTGTAGTCCCTCTTACCAAAAATGTGGTCTCTGTAACAGCATCTGGTTTTGTCCTAACAACTGTTCAGAAGACAGCACCAGACTTGCTAGATGGGACTGCTTCTCTCTCATGGCAAATTCTGTATTTTGGCAGCAGGCCATCACTTCAAAGAAATCAGCTTTACACCTTTCTTCTGGTCTGGAGCCAAGTTCAGCCCCGGTGCAGACCTGCAGCAGTCCCTTTCCTGTGCTATAGATGCTCCAATTTCCACAACAGCACAGCTTAGTCCCGTTTGGATCACTAACAAGCTTCTTACCTTCATCTCCCAAGTGAAACAGTTTTTCCTTTTGTCCCATCTAACCTTGCCAAGCTGCCCCTTGCAAGATTTGTCCAGCACTGCTGGGAGGAGGTTGATCCGTGACCTGCATTACATCTTTGTAACTGCCTATTAAGAGGAAGGAGAAATGAGATAACAAAGGTGTTAGTAATTATCTGGAAAGTACAGTACATGGTCCAGAAAAGTGTATGGGAACTATTGAGTTTTGACTGCAAAATACTTAACAATGCAAACTTGATTACAGGCTGTGAAAATTAAGCTGCCCAAGGTTTAATACCCTTCCACTATCCTAATTTTGACTTTACTTTCTAGCCTTGAAGAAACCTTTGCTGTCACCTGAGTTCACCTGTGTGGCTGCTACTCAGCTGTAGCATGAACAGAAATGCATTTAATGTCTCAGTTTCAATTCCTTGAGTTGCTTTTTTCACCTTCCATAATCTGAGGGTACTGGGAATTTGTCATTTCTGCGGGAACTTGGTCTTGATCTTTGGTTTTGTTTTTCTTCTTCCTTCCGCTCTCCTCTACCTCCTGCTAGAGCAAAGAAGACACATACTTTGTAGTCTTTCACAAAGAAGAAGGAGCTGGCCTGGGATTTAGTGTTGCTGGAGGAATAGATCTGGAACAGAAATCAGTCACAGTAAGTGATGGCTGCAAGTCATTTTTTTCCAAAGTTCACTTTAAAGCAGACTGGTGATTAGATCAAGTGCTCATTTATCAAGACTCACTGCAAATCATTCACAGTCATAAAACAGTGTCTCTCAGAGGCGGCTGCATACCGTCTGCTACTGAAATCACAAAGTGTCTGGGAAGAGTTAATTTTTATTATTGGAGATGGATGCCAATTATGTTTTCAGTCTTTAAAATTCTGTTACTGGATGCGATCAGCTAGATCTAAGTCCTGTGCATGTAGATAAAATGCTGTGTGCAGTTGCAGTGCATGCAACCTTTTACGGGAGATTTTCATCCCCAGCCTTTGAAAGTAAACTCTGTGCAGCAAAGTTTTTGAAGGATTTTGCAAATGAGAATGACTGTTTCAGACCTCAGCAAACATTCTGGATTTCACATCACAATTTTTTTGGTGTTACTAAGACCTGTGGGTGGTCAGTAAATGAGGGTTGGTTTTGTTTGTTTGTTTTAAAAAAGTCTTATAAAGATATTGTGTGCCATTAAGTGATGTTGGTATGTAAAAAGTGGTATCAAGCAACTTATACACTGTTTGAAAACAGATCAGCGAGACAGAAAATTCCAAGACAACTGGTGTGCTATGTGAGAATTTTTACACTAGATATGCATTTAAATTCTGCCCTGAAAGAGAGAGATCCACTTTAAGTGCTAAGATTTGAAGAAGGGTATGTCCTCAGCCTTTGGGACCTGCAGCAGCCCTTGCAGGAATCATCTGGTTTTTGCTCTTAGACAAGACCAATATAAGTAAATTTGTTTTACATTAAGCCAGTCATTGAGTTAGAACATGGTCACAGTCTAGGGAACAGACTCCTCTTGCTACAAAGGTTGTGTTCCCTGTCTCTGGCCAAACACTTGCAGGGTCAGCTGTGAGCAAGGGGAAGGCTCGACAGTATCCCAGCCTAGAGAACTCCTCACCTAGATTCTGGGATGCTCCCTAAAAATGTGATCCTGAGCTCTTTCAGGCTGAGTAGCTGAAGTTTTTCTCCTGAATTCCATTAGCCATGAGACCAGAAGAGTATCAGCTCCTGCTCTTTCCAGATCCTCTTTGTTCTGTATGTGTAAAGCATGCTTCTCAGTGGGGAACATTTTAATGGCCATGACCTACTGGAATTCTGAGTCCCAGCTGGATTCAGGGTTGGCATTGGGTGCTGAGCTGCGTAGATGGGCTGTTCTTCTCACACTTGGGTGCAGAAATAGAAATACCCAGTGAGCTTCAAGGTACTGAGGATTTGAGCATGTGAGGGAAGGCAGTAGATGCTTTGGACATGATCGGTGTATTCCTCTTAACTCTTGCATTTGGGTGTCTACATCCGTCATTGAGGCTGTTATTCCAGCTTTGAATGCCTGATTAAACTGGCTGAAAATTTATCTCCTTGGATCTGTAGAGTTGTGGCAGGTGCCCGTCTCAGCATGGCCCTGCAATGAGAGGGAACAGGACCCAAAAGGCTTCTGATTCCTTGCTGTTGGTTTGGGTAATAGGAGAAATTCCTAGAGAAAATGCCATATAGAATAGTGTCCACAGATTTGCTGCCTTGAACCTTTGCCCAGCAGACCTAGAACTCTGTGCATGGGAAACCATATTCTGGCTGCTAAAATTACAGCACCTGATAGGCAAGTCAATACTGGGTTTTGAGTCTTTTAGTCCCTTTCTGTAAATGGCACGCATCTAAGTCTCAGCTGCACTTGCTAGAATTTACTCAAAGTTTAATCCACTCCAAATAAAGGGTTTTTTTCCTCTAGAAAAAATGCATTTCAAGCCACCAAATAATTCCTTTGCATCTATTTGCATGATATTTGATCAGCCAAATTCAGATGGACAGTTAAATACTTGTACAGCTGCAGTAAGTCAGAGCCTTTCTTTGCACAGATGCCATGCACCACTTAGAAGTGTGCATTTGAAAACAGCACAAGACACATGTCCCAATCAATAGGAGTTTGGGTAGTGGGTGTCACATGCCACAATGTTGTTCTTGGTGTTCACTGTAGCATGGATGTGAATTTAAACTGGATGTCACTTGGAAGTATGTTAATTGAAGACCTTTGAGGAGTTCAGTGAAAGCATAAATTTGTGGTAGTACATTCTCTAGCTGGTTTTAGTTGCCTTTGGCTTAGAAATGACCATGCAATAATAGCATCTTTTCCTCTACTTTCCCCTCATCTCTAACTGCAGTTCTTGTCCAGTTAATTAGGCCTTAGTATTTCATGGTGTTTGTTGGAGAAAATGTTGCATGTTGATACCCAGGCAGCGGGCACTGATTGCAAACTTTGGTAGGGTCTCTGCGTTCACCCTGGCCTGTAGAGGACTATGAGTTGTCATGAGGTTAAAGCATCCTTAAGTTAAAATCTTTCTTGTAGGTCCACAGAGTGTTTTCAAAGGGAGTGGCATCTCAAGAAGGGACTATTCATCGAGGAGATCTTGTTCTGTCAATCAATGGCAATTCTCTTGCGAGCTCAGTCCATGGGGATGTCCTGAATGCTCTTCATCAGGCAAGACTGTACAAATACGCGGTCATTGTCATCCAGAAGGAAAAAGACAAAGCAAACAGTTCCTCCAGACTTGAGATATCAGCTACTGGCAGAAAATGTGTGGGGTCTGGAAAGGATGTTTCCATGGAAATAGGAACAGGTATGATCTCTGTCCAAGAACAGTTGGAAGGATTCCCTTGCAGACTGAAGGAAAAACATCCATGTGTTTTAGATTAAAAGCGTCTGTGCCTTATGTGATGGAAGGGAGCAAATGAAATTACCTTTAAATGTTATTTGTTCTCTTTGGAGCCTAGATGCAGTTTGGTGGGGTTTTTTTTCAAATATCATAACTAGGCAGAAACTAGGGCCTAATCCAATTTCTACTAAAGTTAGTGATTCCACATATTCTTCCAATCCAGGATAAACTCTTTTTAAGTAATAACAGTAGTCAGTGCAAGAAAGCAAACAACCAACAAAGAAAAAAAACCCACCTCAAAGAAAACCCCAAACCTTCCAGTTTGGTATGCATAGGGACTGAACTTGCTTTTTGTAATAGCAGATTTCATACTGTTTCTACTAAAAACACAGAAAAAAATTATTTTGATATTACAGTAAATGGAGCTAAGCCAAATCCAAGTCAGCCATCCCATAGGAAACTAGGGATAAATGGTTTAAGTGGAAGTGTATCAGTGGAGTGGTAAGTTCCTGTTCGGGAACAGAACAGCATTTCAGTGTGAAGGGTGCACTTGGGGTGTTATAAACAGATTTCTCAAAATTTTTTGTAGATTTAAGACACAAAACCCTTTAGTACCTATCTGTATGTCACTGCTTTGGGAGCAGGGAAGGACCTGCTTTAGTCCTGCACTGTTCCCTGGGAGGGAATAGGGAGTGGTTACAGCTTATTGCTGAGGTCATGTGGCTTCTCCTGCCTTCCAGAGCAATACCAGGCTCTCAGCTCAGACCACCTCAAAACCAGGACATGGAGCTGCCACTCAGCGATTTTTAAGCCTGTTAATCATTATTGGTTTGTTTTTTTTCTGTAGCAGTTTTTATTATTCTATGCTTTCACAATGTTTTATAGTACAGCTTTGTAACACAGCTTAAAAGAAATAGGAAGGACTCTGTATATGAATGGATCAGTGTTTCTGGAATTGCTTTCATTGATATAATATATGGAATTACTTCAAAACCCCTTTCCTAAATTCCCTGCATCCTGCACGTTGACAAATGCAGAGTATCTGCTGGGTGCAGGCACTAGGGGGCAACATTATCTCATAGATAACAGTGTTGGGTTCTTAAGAGCATATTTCCATCCTGAAAGCAAAGCGTGTTTTAGATAACATTTTAAGTTGTTGGGGATAACAGTAGCAATAATTTCTGATAACGCAGACTGCATAATTTTTATATTCACACAGGGCAAAGAGGGTCTTGTTTTCTGAAACTGTAGATTTATTTCCTCCTAAGCAAAGTTGTATTTTATGTCAGCTACTGCAATACTGCGTTCTAAAAATACCTGCTATGTAGGAGGCAGGATGCACCTACAGGTAATTATGGTTATTTCCATGGGTATGAGACCAGAAAAAATTATTCACACTAGGGAGTGATTACAGACTTTTTCTTAAGAGAATGGAACATAGTTGTTCAATGTACATTTCATTCATTACTGTAACTTAAAAAGATGTGGCTCATTGAAAAAGCAAGTGGGAACAAATGAAAGAAAAAAAAATGCTCTCCACTCACTATTTTTGTAATTTTTGCATTATTTTGTTGATGTTTAGAGTCTTGGCTAAGTTTGCTAATCTTTAACTTTGAAAAAAAAATGTTGTGGCAGGTTTTTGTTGAACATGCAAAATGAAAATGTACCAAATGCATTTTGTACTGCCTATCCTTCACAGCTGCAATGATGCACATTCACTTCTGAGAAACTGGGTGACAACAAGTTCTGGTTTGAATATGAACTGAACTCTGAATTGCTTTGTCACTGCAGCAAAAAGAAAATCAACCAAACACAACCTGCAATTTACTGTTAATGACATAACAAGATGCTGTGTATATTCTGCCACAGATCCAAACCTGGATATGAATGATGTCATCTGCGTTGAATTACTGAAAACCTCTGCTGGCTTGGGATTCAGTCTTGATGGTGGAAAAGCTTCCATTGCTGGAGACAGGCCCTTGATTGTAAAAAGAATATTTAAAGGTACTATATGCATGCAGTGGATAATATCCCATTTTTCCTTTTGTGCATTGCACAGACATTTTAATTCTTGGACTCAATTTTTTTTTTTTTTTAAGCAAGTGTGGTTTTTGTGGCCCTCATTTATTACCACTTACTAGTCAAAGTGGTCATTAAAAAAACCCTCCTGGGAATGGCAAGGGATTGCATCTACTAGTAAATGTTTGAGGAGCAATCTGATTTACTAAAGATGACGCAGTTCCTTCCTGGGCTTGTCCACTATTCTAGACATTAAATTACAACAGCAATATCATATATAACAGTTTAAGAAGTTTATGCCTTATCTGATTCTAAGAGAAGCACAGTGCAGGTAATCACTGCGGTTCCAAAGCGCCATCCTGCATTATATCCAATTACTAATTTTACCTTTTTCATTTTGTCTTTGCTATTTTTTTTTTTGTTAGATATCAGTATTATCTTTCACCAAGAATATGCTATGTTCATGTTCAAAAACTGCCAGTTTTGGGTGCTTTGTTTGTCAGCAGGTAGTTAAACTTACATGAACTGTATATAGAAAGAAAACCAATCCCAGAATTATGCTACAATTTCAATAAGTCTTAGTCTGGGATTCAGTTTAGTGAAAAATACAGCACTTCTAAAGGAAGCTGCAACTCTCAATGAAGTTGCAGGTGCGCAGCATTTTTACAGGGTTACTTTTCTGTGGTTTATTCTCTCATCAAGGAAAAAATCGGATGTATTTCCTGAATTGCTTATCAATTTCTGTGTGTTTGTTTTCCCCTCTTTAGAAAGTGATTCTGAGGGTAAAGGGCATGTTTTGGTTTTGAGCTCATTAATTTATATCCTTAGATACAGTCGTTTTCCCCTTCTCTCCCCTTGACACCTGATATTAGTAAAATTATCATTACAGAAAACACACTTTCATCAGAAGTTTGTGCCCCTCTCTAGGAGCTGTTTCTGTATCTGGTGTGTTTGTCCTAAGTTTGCTACCCATGTTCAGTTTGTTATCCCTGTTGTCTGGGTTTTACAATCTACTGCATTATCTGCTTATTACCATGTTAAAATTCCATTTGAGAAAATACATCCATGCAACATACAACCTGTATGTTTATTTTATCAACCAGGTTTTCTTACAGTTACAGAGATAATGTACAGCATATTTCATGCACTCATACTGCTTCCTTCAAAAACAGACTTTTTTTTCTGAGAACAAGGATTTATCTTTCTTAAAATAACATTTTTTTGTGAGATGCAGCATGGGGTAGTTTGCTAAAGCTGAGCTGAACATAAGTGATTTGTACTAAAATTGCCACTGTTGGAAAAATGGTTTAGTTGGTGTTTGTCACAGTGGAAAGCAAATTTCTGTGGATTTAACTTTTTTTTTTCCACACTGACTTTTTTCCTGTTTTGCTCCTAGGTGGTGCTGCAGAGCAATCTGGAAACATAGAAACTGGAGATGAAATTCTTGCTGTTAGCGGAAAATCATTACTTGGCCTCATGCATTACGATGCCTGGAACATTATTAAATCTGTGCCAGAGGGCCCTGTTCAGTTACTAATCAGAAAACACAGAACTTCAGTATGATGGAAGCACTACATCTAATCGCACTTGCTAAGACAAAACATTTAAAACTGGCTACAAGCTATCTTTGTTTCTAAAGCCACACAGAAGTGTCTTAATGTTCTACAGAGAGGTGCTAAGAGCCTTGGAGAACCACTGAGCAAGCAAGTGATGAGCATCATAAAATCTCATCTAATTATTGGGGATGAAGGAAGACAAATGTTACAGACATTTTTGTATTAGTGGCAGTTTTAATGAAACTTCAAGACCTCTCCTGGGTTTGATTTAAAGTATTTTGACTGAGATAAATAACACTGTGCCTGTCCCTGATATTTTTAGTATCTGCAGAGCGTTGGAAATATAACTTGTTGGTTGCCATCCTGTTGACAAGGATGAGTATTTAGACTGTACTATATCACTTAGCTGTACTAAGACTTCAGGACACTTACTTAGGGTCTAGTCCATTTTTTGTTGTAATAAGAGAATGTCTGGAACAATCTCACTTTATTCTTCTAAGTGCAGTTTTACTAAAAATGCATGACAAAAGAGTATAATTTTGCACAACTTCTATGCTTAAAACATGAGCATTTTATTGCAAAGCTGAAAAATCCTCTTTAAACTGATGAACTAACTCAGCATCCACCACAATTGAATCTGCTCTTAGATGCAATTTGTATCTGAAAGCTCTTGGCATTAATACAGTAGAAATCTGTGAGCAGAAAATCACGTCCAAATAACAGGTGATTGTCTGCCAAGGTGTAGACTGAGTTGTTAGTTGTGATTAAAATGGGAGCGATAAAAATTGGGGTCTGAATTTTCAAACTTAGGCTTCTAATGTTAGGCACCTTTAACATATATGTATTTTTAAAAGGGGGATAATTTCAAGTGCTGAGCACTTGCAGATCAGACTTAGCCATTGCTAAGTACATCTGAAAGCCGGGCTGCTTTTATTTGGCTTCAAGAGTTTTAAGACTGCCCGACTTGAAACACTCAAGCTGAAAAATGGTGGTCTAAAGATGGGGATTATAAAAGACTAAATCTGAACTGGCCATATTTGTGGTGGCTTTTAATCGGTCTTTTTTGTTTTCTCCTGCCCAGTATTTATTTTTGCTTGTGTGAGAGTGGGTGAAGACGTGTGTGGAAGATGTTAAGTGCACCCGGCTGCATCAGGAACAGGCTGATGCTGAGGGTTCTGGATGGTGAAACTGAAAACTGTTTTGTGTGGATGGGAGAAACCATGTTGTTAGATGCAGCAGAACTGAAAGGGTTGCAATGCCGCGGGCGCTTCATTTGGATTTTCTCACCTCTAGGCACAGTAGAAGTATCAGTAGTGAGCCATGCTGCTGAGTGCTATTTATAGTCTGCTTTGTTGGGAGGAGAGTGTATGGGTGCAAGAGATTAGACTCTTATTTCTCTTCCTACATCGGGGATAGCTAAACAACATAAAAGAGATACAGGAGGAAATGGGACAGTGTCCTTATCAGCTGAGAACAAGTTGTTTGTTCCAGAGTGCTCAGGTTGTTTGTTGCATTAGGCTGGACACCACTTGCAGCCAACAGGCCCAGGGTGAAGAGCTCTCAGCCTGGAGCCGGTCCAAATTTTGCTGCCTATGTTTAGAGCGAGCCAAGGCACTGCATAGCTGTTACAAAAAGGTCTTGTCTTTTCTCTTGACCGTACCCCAAGATCATACTGTAGTCCAGTTTATTTACATTCATTGAACAGTGCTTGGAGAAGTTGCTTCCAGGTTAGTGGAACACTTGCTTTGGTTCATTTCTGTGACAACTTCATTAGACTGAAACTCGTGATGTACAGAGGAAAATTCAGTTCTGCAAGGCAACCCAAGACCAGGTGAGCAGAAAAGCTGTGCAGTGTTTGCCTAAAAATGAAGAGATTTCATTCTTCTTCAGTGACATATTGGCATGTGAATCCAGGGAGAGATGCAGCTTTTGGTTATAGGAAAGGCAATACTGTACATAGTCCTACAGCTGCTTTGCCTCCAGGATTTCTGTTGCAACTAATTCAGGTTCAGTGCTGTGAAATGACTGTGGAGTTGGGTCCCCCGTGACCCTGAAGCTCAGTCACTCTGTCAGGACCGGTCCTTGCCTCCAGTCACCTCTGTGGTGGGAGAGGCTTCAGGAGGATGCAGCACTTGGGGTCAGAGGACCACACAGAGGGTGCAGGCCTGTGCTGGGACAGAAGAGGTTACCCCTGCATATTTGCTGAAAAATAGGGAGAAGACATTTGGCAATGGCAATGAAGTGGTGAGGCCTTGTTCAGGAATGACCAAAATCTGACTGTAATAGCGTGTATAATAGATACATAAAATGCATGTGGAATTTAATGCAGCGTAGTGAATACATACCTGTATATGTATAACACGTACAAGTGCAGTACTGACTTTTTGCTACTTTAATGTGGTAAATCACAATTGTGTTTTAGGAAATGGCATTTTTTTTTCAGTCTATAGTTTAAAATTTTGGAGGTTTCAACACAGGGAGGTGTATGTCTCCCTCACTCCTAAACCGGTGTGAGCTCAAAGGTGAAGTCTTCATTTTGTAAATTAAATTTAATTTGAGGTGTCTTAAGATGATATGTGGTGAATATTTTCAGACGCTTATTTGCAGGTACTGTTAATTGTGAGTGATTTAGAAGGCTTTAATTTTTCAGTAATCAAATACTGTTCAGTATTTTATTTTACATGCACGTAGATATGTGTTGGCTGAGTAACAGCAAAGAGAGGCGGGGATTTTTGTGTGTGATTCAGTAGTGGCTATAATTTAAAAGATAGGTTTAATGTTTTAAGTCTGATAGTTACTAAGAGTAGAATGATACACTTCTCTACTAACGTTGCAGCAAG
This sequence comes from Phaethon lepturus, assembly GCF_000687285.1. NCBI lineage: Eukaryota > Metazoa > Chordata > Aves > Phaethontiformes > Phaethontidae > Phaethon > Phaethon lepturus. The sequence continues at coordinate 15,698 of NW_010562740.1, forward strand.
AAAAAGAATAGTATTTAACCCTGATTGTTTCTGTTTGTGAAAATACTTCTTTTTGGTGAAAGAACAAGAAACATCTTTACTGATTCTGCCAGTGTTGATATGATTACAGTAGCATTTCCTCACATCTCTATTGGGGTGCAATTCCCCTTAAAAGCCCCAGGATTTATGCAGTATGGGTCTGTTTTATTACAAACAAGATGGGTAGACCAAACAGATCTAGTGAACCTTTGGTTACACACCTGGCAAAGTAAATGTTATTTTTCTGAGAGCCTGGTTGCACAAAATGACAGAGGACATTGGATTAGTTTGTCAGTATTCAGTAGGTTCATGAGCATTTTTGGCCTTGCTGTTTGCGTATCAGTCCCCATGGTGATTCTCTGTCATGCCAGGGGGTTGGCCAAGCTCTAGGTGGGTGGTGACTCTCCAGAGACTTGCAGCTGCATCTTGGGATACAAAAAAATAAGGATGAAATTACGGTCTTGGTCCACAACTCTTCACTAGGGACCTGAAGGCATTCCAGATAAGGTGAACTTGCTCCTAGATGGACAAGGTCTGATGGAGGGGTTTGCTGCTTCCAGGCCTGGGGCAGCTCAGGGTGCACGTCCTGAATATGAGAGTGGGCTTTGGTGTGATACAGTTACTGCATATTCTGCAGCCTTTTGTACCTGGGTCTCCAGCTTCTGTGGGGACTGCATCTGAATTAAAAACTGTGAGATTAGGCCTGAGTTAGGGAGGGAGGAACATCTGATTATTTTCTTGCTAAAAAAATGAAAGAAAATATGAGGGCAGATATTCAACCTGGAGAAGAGAAGGCTCTGGGGAGACCTCATTGCAGCCCCCCTACTGAAAGGAGGCTTATAAGAAAGATGGGGACAGATTTTTTAGCAGGGCCTGTTGCAATAGGACAAAGGGTAATGGTTTTAAGCTAAAAGAGGGTAGATTTAGGCTGAACCTAAGGAATAATTTTTTTGACAATGAGGCTGGTGCAACCCTGGCCCAGGTTGCCCAGAGAGGTGGTAGATGCCCCATCCCTGGACACATTCCAGGTCAGGTTGGACGGGGCTCTGAGCAACCTGGTCTAGTTGAAGCTGTCCCTGCTCATTGCAGGGGGGTTGGACTAGATGGCCTTTAAAGGGCCCTTCCAACCCAAACCATCCTATGATTCCATGATTAGTATTAATAAACTGTTGAGTGATTTGTGTTTTCTAATAACCCTCACTTAAAATTAACCCTAGTTAATGTTCTGCAGTGGTTCTTGTCAAAATCTGAAGGAACTATTCCCAGATGGGAATGTTTACCTGCTTCTACATTTAGGTTATGTAAATGTATATGTGGAAATATTGATGAGGAGTAGACTAGATCATGTGAGAAATGGGGATACTACTTTAGGTATGTTTTGTGTGTTAAGCTGATACACTTATTGTATGATACTGTATATTTACACTTTTATTTATATAAATAAATCTTCTTTTAATGAAAACTGTTTAATATGCCTTGTATATTATAAAAAAGTGAGTGCAATAACATGAAATAGATTGTACATTTTTCAATTTGCTGTCTCTGTTATGTAAATCTGTACCGCCATAAACTGTTTTGTTTGGGTTTTTTAGTGATTTTGAAAATAAATGGTATCCTTAGTACTCCTCTAGATGCTTACTTCCGTTACACCAAAGTCTGTCTGGTCCTCATCTGGAACTGGCATTGCAGGGACAAGGTTGTCCTGGAGAGCACAGTCAAGGATTAAGTGTTACTGCTGTCCAGATGTGCATCTGAGTAAAAGTAAAATACCACCCTCTAAGAACTGTCATTCAGTGTGAAGAGAATTAAAGCATTTAAGAAGTGTTAGGAGGTGTTTTATGGGACCTGCTTCAGCGTCTTGGAAGACGTGCTTTGTTTTTTCCTGCTCCTTTGCAAGGAAAAGGTGGATGGCAAAGGTGAAATGTAGAGTTTTCATTAGAGCAGCAGCCTCTGGAGCGCGTCATCTATAAATTGTATCTTCTGCCCACCCGTGGGCTAGAAGAGAATGGGTTGTATGTGTAAGGAATATGTATGTATAACTTGTCCTAGACTGGTGTTTGTTGTTGTCTCCCACCTACCCTGGGGATAAACTCACCTCCAAAACCCCAGTGAGGTGACGGTGTGGGCTGGAGGTAACCTCTGTGGATGGAGTGGAGCTGCAGTGGAGATCCTAGTGGGAGGTGAAGGCCATAACTTCCAAGCTGAGTCCACCGTTCTATGGACACAGCCGGCTTCACCATGGCCACACGGCAGCGCGAAGCAAGCCTGCCTCCCGGAAAGATGAGGCAGGCCAGAAAGCATGGTCCGGACAGCCTCCTCTCAGCTGCTCTGACATGGGGGAATGCCAAAGGCGCCCAAAACCCCGTGCGGCCTGGCAGCGCACGGACACGTCGGCTCGTCGCTGCAGAGCAGGCTGAGCTGGAGGAAGGAGCTTGTGAGTTAAGTGTTCGTACCCACGTTGCAAGCCCGTGTGCATCGCTCTGTGTTTGAGTGCTGGCTTGGGTGCTCGCAGCAGCAGCGTGGCTGGAGGCTCCCGCCCAGCTCATGGCGAGGCGCAGCCTTGCCCTCTCCTCGGTGCACGCA
>NW_010562740.1:18329-18642 GCF_000687285.1 Phaethon lepturus
GCGCCCCCCTGCCTTCCCTCCTGCCGGCCCTCGCAACCCTCCCCGTTCCCACCGCTGCACGGGGCTGCCCAAAAGGGACGGGTGGGCTTTTCTGCGAGGAGAGGAAGGTGCTTTCCCGTGCCGGTGGTGCGGAGGGCATTTCCCTCATCCCCAGGCGTGTGCCTCAAAAGCCACTGTGTTTGCTTTCGGTTTCCTTCTCTGGGTGCCGCGCCGTGAGGGTGCAAGTGAGCAAGAGTCACGTGCGGAGGAAGAAGCCCGGGCGCTTCTGCTGACTCACCCTGCGGGAAAGGCTGGTGCGTCGGGCTCCTGGCCT
>NW_010562740.1:18716-21462 GCF_000687285.1 Phaethon lepturus
CTGCTGACTCCCCCTGCGGGAAAGGCTGGTCCGTCGGGCTCCTGGCCTGCCCCGCGGGCACCAGGGCCCTTCCCGGGGCAGAGGCGACGAGGAGGAACTTTGTGGCGTCGCAGTCCCCCGTCTGCACTGGGACCCCTTTTCCCCATGTCCCGCGTCTCCCTTGCAGGCGGCCGTGATGAGGGACGCTACGACGCCTGTGGTGTTGAGATTGCGCAAAGGCGTAAAACCAGTAACGTGAGAAGGGGATGGATGGGGAGGTCTGGGGCGGCACAGCAGCCCCCTCGAGCTTGCTCCAGCACATCTGTCCCCAGCTGGAGCCTGGCTTCTCCCCCAGGGCTGTATGTGGAAAAGCGAAAAGCCATTTTTAGCCATAAGATCTCCTCTGCTTTCCCATCTCCTCTGCTGGCCTCAGTGCTGGGGCAGCCCAGCCCTTCTCTCCCTGTACCCAGCGTCCTGTCTGTCCTTCTCACACTTTCTTCTAAGACATGGCTCGAGCTGGCACCCAGCAGGGCTCAAGCCTCAGAGCAGCCTGGCTCTTGTAAGACCAATCTTGAACATCTTTAATTAAAATCTTAATTTCCCCAGGCAGTGGCTAAGAGGAATGCAAAAGAGAAAAGACACAATCCATAAATGGATTAATAAATGCGACTTGACTTATCCACTGAGACATGTGAAGTGGTAGAAAATTACATTTAAGTTTTTACCTAACAACTCAGTTGTCTTTTGGTGACTGGACTCTTTCTGAAGGCCTTGAGGCACCGGCAAATGGCAAACTTGGCACAAAGAAGTTTTCAGTGTCGGACACGGCTTTTTTTATTCCCGTATCACTAACGCACATAGTGCAGATCTAAACGAGATAAGCAGAGAGACCTACTTCGTTGTTTGCAATCAGGTTTATCTTCTACCTGAAAAGTTCTGGTTTATTTCTCATTTTTTATGTCTTTGCCGCTCTCCTGTTCCCTGTTAGCATCACTCAGCACAACTTAATGGCCAAATGGGGTCCGTGTGTCTCTGGTGTGACCGCAGGGGTGGTGTGAAGGGGAGCCCCCGGGGGGAGGTTCCCTGTGGTCCTCCCCGGAGCCAGCGCCCCGGCAGCAGCAGGGCACGCGGTGGCTGGGCGCGATGCCTGCGCGCGCGGGGAAGCGATGCCACAGGGCGACATGTGACTGCAATGACAAGGGGAAGCAAGACCCCCCAGGCTGTGGCCCTGAGCTGCACTTCCCGGTGCCCAGGGCCACGTGGGCTCAGCCCCACAGACAGCCATCGCTGTGGGGGGCATGTCCACACCATTGCCTCTGCGCTGCCAGCGCCTCGCCCTCCCCTTGCCCTGGGCTGGAAGATTCAAAGCTTTGATCCAGCAGTTCGTGCTTTATGTTTTTTTCTTTCCTACGCAATATTGGGTCACATAAGCGCTCTTGCAGCACCTCCACCCTGTGTCTAGCACCCCTGTATCAATAAGTGCCTGAAAAGCAGGTGATGCTCTGTTGTCTAGGGCTGATCCCCGCTTCTTCTGGTAAAGGAGATAGATAGATTGGGTTGTTTCTCCTTGTCAAGGAGTATGGCTGAAACCGGACTGTGATCACCGGCACTTAGCAAAAGCCCATTTCAGACTTTGCCTTTATGGAAAAAGCCAGACATGTCTTGCTTTTTCCATGTAGTCATGTTCCTCAAAGCACTTGACTGACCTAAAAGTCAAAGACTGACCTAATCGCAAATTAATGATGATTGCAATAATTTATAAAGCTTTTTTGCTTTTAAAAATGTAAAATACCTCTCACTAAATGATCCTAAGAAAGAACATTTGATGCAAATAAACATCCTTCCACAAAACCAGGAGTTTCTCTTCCATCCTGAAGTTTCTAAATCTGCGACTAGATGGATGTTTTCCACCAGTCAGGGTATTTTCTGAAGTTAGCCAATACGAAAACCAGAACCTTTTTGCCTTTCCATTGATAGTCCCATATGCACAGGCCTCACCGTGCTCTGCAGCTGCATGGGTCCGATACCGTTGCGCTGAGGAAACAAGCTGTAGTTGCTGGATCCTAAAGCTGTAGTTGCTTGGATTTCTCCATATCTAGCAAAGCTGCTGTCGCCAAAAATTAGCTCCCTAATTCCTGATCCTGGGCAGGAGGGACCTGGATGTGGCCTCATGCCTTTGCTGCGGCTCGGTCACATCCCTTTCGGGAGCACGAAGGGGAAGGTGTGAGCAGAAAGCTGCCCTTAATAGCTGCCACACAGCCGGTAGCAAAGGTGGCTGCGATGCTGGCTCAGATCCTGGAGCTGAGGGAGAAGGTGCAAACATGGTACCTTCACCTGGGCAGAGCGTGAAAACACAGGCAAAACCCCGAAGGCACAAAAGCCCAGTGATGGGCACCATCCCAGGGCTGTCCTCTGCTCCGAAACCCGGGGTGGGTGCTGCAGGGGTGTCACGGTGATAACACAGGGGTGCTGAGCCTTGATGGCAGCTCCAAGGCCTCTTCACTGGCCTTATTCAGCGTTGCTGAAGGTAACTGGTTTCTTCTGAGGTTTGCAGCTGGGTTGTTTTCTGCAGGAAGGTGCCTTGGCACTTCAAGCAGTGGCAGCGGCACGGAGGAGCCGGGGCAGCCGAGCCAAGGGGTGCTCCTGCCGTCCCTTCCTGCAAGGGACGGAGTGATGCCAAAGCCCCTGTTAAATGAAGTGGCTGAAACGGGTTTATTTGAGGTCACTTCCCTTTCATGGGTAGGAGGGCTCTGCAGAGGGATCTGGA
>NW_010562741.1:0-5693 GCF_000687285.1 Phaethon lepturus
AAAATAAAATAAAATAAAATAAAATAAAAACTGCATTGCATTTTGCAGCTGGGAAATGGAGACACAGATCTACAGAACACACTAAGATCTAGTGTATTATTAAAGATACAAGCCAGAGATGTGCAAATTAAGCAAAATCTGGACCACAGCTGAGTTGCAGTCCAGACCCATAACCAAAGGCTGTTGCCCGCTTATGTCCTTGTTACAGCTGTGCTTCTGTCTTGTAAGCCCTCCACCAGGCAAGTGTAGGGGGAATTTTAGGTGCATTCAACCTTTGGGACCCACAATTTGATTTCTAATATTACAAAAATTATGGCCCATGCCCAGGTTGTTTTGGGGCTGGCTGGGGGAAGAGCCACACCAGCTGTGTGCAGGGTACAAACCATTGGAAAGCCCATAAATCCTCTGAAAAGCATGACAGGAATTTTAATATTCCTCATCATTAGACAAGGTTTACATGGTACCTCTCGAATAATCCACAGCGTCAATGATTTTGAGAGAGAACCAAGCATCTGCTCTGACCTCCTGTGCACTTTCACACCGCTGCCCCTTGCCTTGAGCCCAATAGTGTCTTTGACACTGACATATCTTCCCAGAGGGCCCCAGGCCTGGGGACAGCCAGAGACAAGCAATCCGTTACTTCCCCTGCAGACTTTGGCCGATGATCATTGCTGAAAGCCTGTGGCAGTGTGAAAAGAGCAGAAAATAATAAGGATGGCAGGGCCCATGACACAGACACCTGCTAAGGAAGCCTAGCTCCATCCAGGCTGATCTTCCCATGCAACCTGGAGGATGAGCCCTGCATTGTGACAACAGCTTGGCAACCTTCTTCTTCCTTTCATCTTTCAGCTGCTGTTGCTTTTGCAATAGTGTTTGCTCAGTTGTTGATGGTTATGGGACCCCACTCTGGCTTTATTTTTGTCATTGTCATTGCCATTGCCCATTGCTTACAGTTCTGAGCGCATACATGAAAGATGCTCTTTGTGCTCTGCACACACAGGGGGTTGGAGCTCTGGTTTTTTTACTTTTACACACACATCTATTAGAGATAAGTCTAACCCACTGTGGATGCAGTCATCCTACCTAACCTGAGACATCTAACTACCCAAATTTGAATGTCTGCTTGCTGTTGGTGCATGCTATGTACAGAGAAAAATACACAGCTCGAGAAGAGCCTGCAGGTCTCCATCGGGCTGAACTGCCCTTTAAGCTAGCCCCCATCTCTTCACTGGCTGATAGAGAGGATACTGCACTCCCTGAATTAGGGATCTCCTTTATCTTTCAAAGCTTAAAGACCCAGCAAGCCAGAAGGAAGATCGTGACCAACTCTCTCCTTCTAGAAAGTTCATTCAACATTCTGTATCCTTCCATCAATAACTTTCATACAATTCACATTGGAGAGGAATGGAAGCAGGCAGAGGCAGAGTCACAATGTCCACCAGGGCATGCTGGCTCCAGTGCTTTGGCTTGTCATCCCCAGAAGGTGCAATGAGACGGACTGTGCTAAGGGACAGTGATGGGTAAAAGCCTCGCACATCTGGAGCAGCGATGTGCAGTTCCCCCTCACGCCACCAAGTGTCAGTGACGCTCTTAGAAATGGTCTCGGCTGCAGACATTGAAAATGCTGTTCAGCTAAATGGGCCTTTAGTTTTTGCATTTCTGCTTTTTACAGTACATTTGGGAAGGAGCTGTGATGCGAGATGAAGAGATTCAAAGAGTGATCTGCCTGGTTGCTGGGTGCCTGCGGATCCCAAAGGCATCTCTGGAAAATCTGCAGCCTTTGTCGTGTTTCTGGTGATCCTCCAAATTATAGCAATGTAAATATTGGACTTATAGGGAGGGAAGGCACACGCTGAGGGACATCTTAAACAGATTTGCTTTTGATGAGAAAATCGTGATGGTCTAGGGGGCTTTTGCTATTTCAGCAGTTGATAATTGAGGTAGTCAGCTTGCCAGCTCAATTTTACAAAAGCTGTCTTCTGACAAAAATCCCCTGCTAACTTTTAACAATTTCAGTGTTAGAATATTAAGGATGAAATAATCTTTTAACAGGCAAAAATATGGAGAGACAGGATTTGAAAGGCAACATGCTAGCTCACAAGCCAGAAAGCCTAGCGGCAGCAGAGGAGAGCAAGAAAGCAGCACTTTTGGCCCTGGAAAGTCATTGAATATACCCTCCACTGCATCATGAAGGTGTGACTGTAACATGCAATAGCATAATCCAGCAGCACTGACAGTGAAAGCAAGGATCAGGCTTTAGCACACGTGGGGAGCCAGAACTGAAAGTCCCCAGGACCCCAGGCAGTCTCTTTTTTACAGCTTGGGCTTCGCCGCTCTGTCTGTACTGCTAGAGAGGTGCGGGCAGCATGGCGTGCCATCATTTCGGGGAGACGACAACCCCCAGAGCTACAGCGTGGTGGTGAAAGTGTAACGCAATACCATCGTGGGGGTGTTTGTTCTGACACACGGTCCTTGACAGGCGTGCCTTGAACTCAGGGAGAAAATATCCAAAAGCAGCAAAATGTCTGGGCTTATACATCCCATGAAGTCATTGCTGACGTAGCTCAGATCAGGCCAGGGGTCTTGCCTCTCACTCGCGGCCAAAATCTAGTTGTTGGCACTCTGGTTACAGCAATTCGGCTGCCGTTGTTCAGCTCTGGTAAACATAAACTGACGTGCTGGGAAGGAGCGGACAGCCACCCACGGTAATGCAAATTTACACCGAGTAATACTGCCTGTTACTCTGGGGGGAGGAGGATGAAGGCAGAATGGGAGCAGGGAGAGAAGTTGAGAGCTGCCGCAGGAGGAAGGCTGGACATCAGCATGGGATGCACATGTGCAGCAGTCACCACTGTGCAGCAGAAAGAGTCTGGCATAAGTGAGACTTTTTTCCCCATAATGCCAGAGAGTTATTTTTATGTACCATTTAGCTCAGAAATCTGTCCAAGTTAGAGCTGATTCCCCACTGCCATGTGGAAAATAAAAAAAAAAATCACAGGAATGCAAAAAAAGGTGTCTAATGTAGCTACATGAGCTTGGGAGATTTACGGGTACACCGAGGAACACGCTGTGTGACAGCAGGATGGGTCACCTGCTCCTCCTGCAACCTGTACTGTTTAACCCCAAATAAATCCAGGCCAAAAGATTCAGTATAATATGTATTGTAGACTCCCCTATCTGGAGACCTTTGCATCTACAAGAGCAGGATAATAACCTTGTTTTGTTCCCTTTATTTTAGGCAGTAGTGATTTACACAAGCTGGAGGTTTGGCTGTTAGCTTTGAAATCATGCAGGTGCAGGGTAATGCTAACATGCTGGGGATTTTTATGAGAACTTCACCTAAGTGTTGTCAGGGTTTTTTGGGGTTTTGAAAAAAAAGTCAGGTTTTTTTGGGGTTTTTTTTTTTTTTTTTTCTTATCATTCTGTGTATGGCTAGGTTAAAATCGGGAGGTTTCAAAAGCAGCTGAGATATATTCTACCTTAGTGTCAATGACAAGTGCTGAGCATTCAAATGATGTGTGCTTTTTAACAGTCCCACTACATTCTTTACTAAAAAAAATCCAAGCTCTTAAATTTGTAGTTAAATAGGAGTTATGTAGGCAAATCTTTAAAAAAAAAACAAAACAGAAATACTAATCATCAATGTTTTTTCTGAGCTGTTTTTCCTAGCTAGCTACTTTCACTGGGAGAGGATCTTTGTTTTTCCATCCCTTTGTAGATCCAAAGAGAGAATTCATGAGATTGATGTAAATTCTTATTTTCAGTCTTCCTCAGCTACAAACACAAAGAAAACAGATGTTACAATGAATAAGAGAGGAGTTAGCACCAGGGAGCAAAAGAACCAGAGGTCTGTGGAGAAAGTAGTAATAAGATTCACTGTCTGGGGGATTAGACAGGCAAATTTGAATTAGGAAGAAGTCCCCCATCTCTAACAGTTCAAATGACTGCCCATGGGAACAATCCAATGAAGAAAAGCACCTCATTTCCTTAAAATTTCAGCTGGACACATGCAGGGAGACGTGTTTTAGCCAAGGCCATGCTAATCTTGAGTTGAGCAGGCTCTTGGTCTCAGTAGAGAGAATTTCATGCGCTTGATGTGGACAACATGAACCCCTTTTCCTGTTAATTCAGTGAAGCTACGTTGAAATATATAAAAAAGAAGATGAAAGCAAAATTCGTCAAACTCTAAGCACTACATATTTCAGATTAGGCTACATTTTTTAGGATCAGCCTAATTTCTGGTAGAATCAGTCTGGCTCCTGTGACTTTGTGTCTCAGTAGTTTACCCAAGCTGAAGACCCAGCTATGTTATTAGGCTCAAGTCCTAGAACGCTTGAAAGTCCGGAGAGTATTGATGTGATTTTCAGCCACACTCTTGACACCAGCTGCGTTAGTCATTTCTCAAAGCCAAGCTTCCCCCTCTTTTAATAGAAGCTGACTTTTCTATCTGATTCAAACATCAGTAGAAGTTTCTCTTTGGTCAGTGCACTTGCGCTGTCCCACACTCTCAAACTTGGGGGAAAAAATTAATCTTGCTTGCGTGTTCCTCTTGTGTGCCCGGGGACGGCCCAAGAACCAAGGGCTTTTGTGTGCGTCTCTCCTTTCAGCGTTGCTGCCACTTGATGGCACCAAAGCCCACGGAAAGGTCTTGGGCTGTAAGGTGGGGCTGGGGAGGAAGAGCATCACTTCAGGGTGCTGGGATCCTGCCCCCATGGCCAGGCACCTCCAGCAACCTTCCAGCACCCGAGGACACCGGGCAGCGATCCGAATGTCTCAGTATCAGGTTCACAGCAGAGCAATCCAAGCGGCCTCTGTCGGCTTTTCTCCAGGACTCAAATCATGCTGGATTAATCCACAACACATCTCTCCAAATTAGGCAGTGGGATTTATGATCTGTCAAAAAGCTTCCAATTTTCCTCACAGCCCTCTGTGTGAAGGGCTAGGTTTGCTCTTCTCAGGTATCACTTACCTATGCAGAAGTGAAACACAGGTGCAGTTTAGTCCTGAAACACGATTACAAATTAGACTTAGTGCATCCACCACTCTCACTTGTTAACTGTGGGTGTGAACCAGGTAGCTGGAGATGCTACCAGCATATTGTGCCTATGATGTGTCTTTTTGGGGAGGGAGAAAAGGAGCAACTCTACTTTTGAGCACTTTGCAATACAGGTCTAGCCAACCAGAGTCTAAAGCCCAGACAACAGTTTAGTTATATGGGGGGGCACAGATCCATTTTCTTCCTTGAAAGGACCTGGGTCGTTCTGTTAGCCCAGCGACAGCACCGGACTTCTGAAAAGCTGGACTAATCAGCCTTTCTGTCCCTTGACATTGTGCTTCAGCTCCTTATGCCAGCAAGCACCCTTCCATGGGGCATGCATGGTTCCATGCGTCTCCTGGAGTTGCGATGTCCTGTTTGCTTGTGGTGAGACGGTGACACAACTACAGCTCTTCCCATGAGCAAGAGGGAAGGGACCACAAAGTCTGCAGTGTAGAGGTGTTTCCTTCTTGCCCTGTCCCTGGCCAGTACAGATACCCACTGTGCCATACACAGGCCTTGTGACAGGAGCCACACATCATAGCCTTGGACAAACACATTTTAAAGAATAACTAACCTAACGAATTTGTTCTTTCTCTACAGCTTGAGTGATTGGGGTAGGCTCTCAGTTATCCCACTGCACCTGGTGAGATTCCCT
>NW_010562741.1:5866-36085 GCF_000687285.1 Phaethon lepturus
TTTGTCACACTGCCCGTTATGACATTCCCTTCCCTTCCCTTCCCTTCCCTTCCCTTCCCTTCCCTTCCCTTCCCTTCCCTGTTTTCTGCAATGTATTGAGCAGGAGAAATTAATTTCAAATACCAGTTCCCAGACATAAAAGGCACATCCTGGCACTGCCAAACAAAACAAGTTGGCACCAGTGCTGAAGCAGATCCAAGGCCAAGAAAACAGACGTGCGCCTAAGGGTTAATGCTATTTGCAGGAGCTCTCTGTCTTCTGCTGTTATATCTTTATCGCTCCAACAGGATGTTGTGAATTTTTGCTTTCTATAATAGACGCATGCATTTAATAATGCTCTTTCTACACAGTTCTGCATACAAAGCGCAGGGTCTGCTTCCTTATGAAGGCATTGATGAGCATTGCCGAAACGCGCACGCACGCTACTTGTGTACATGGCTATTCATTCATAAACATGCATACCTGCTTACACACACACACATGCACATGCATGTATGGACATGTACGTTCCAGTATGTATATAATACGTGTACATGAATACATATCTCTATATATATGTAAATACAGCACTAGCTTCGTCTTTGGTGGAAGACTGCCCTGCACATCCAGCCAGGCTGCTTGCCGAGGAGGTATGAAGTTATTTTGTGTTTCCTGGGAAGGGAACACGAGCAGCAGCTGCGTCTGCCGAGTCTCAGCTCCGACGCGCTCGTGACTGCCACAGGTTTGGGTCTCAGCGATTGCATCTCTCTCTGCTCCTGCTATTGTCATTTGAATTATTTGAAGATTTTATCAGTCCCTGAGCAAAGACAAGGGACTGATATTTCTAAAGTAGAAAGTTTAAAGAAAGTATCAACTTGTCTCAGTTTTCACTCAGGAGAGAGAATTAGTTAAAACAACATAATATTAAAAATAGTATCTACTTGAGAGTATAGACCTAAAGCAGATTTCAGTCGTACCGCAGTGACTTCAGGGTAAAAGCACTTCAGACTGAGGGGTCTGAGATCAACGCCCAGCTCACAGTGTCACCTTCAGGAAAGGGATCTCAGAGGAGCAGCCACTGCAGAGGGCAGGGAAGGACCTGCCTAACGTCTGGTTTTGTCTTGTCTTTGCCAGTCCCCATCTCCTACTTCTCCCAAGGAATGTTTTCACTGACGTTTGTTTTCAGGAAAGCAGGACTTACTAAACCTAATTTGGGGAGTAACAAGTTCACCACCCCGTTGACACTGCTTCAGCACCAAAAGCTGACTGCCCACCAGCCACCAGATTTCGCAGGATTAGGGTTTTATTCTCTACCACTTGCAAGTGCATCTAACACAGATGTCGGCCAGCTAAGCTGCTGCTCCCAGAGCTTAGCTCGGGCTGTTACAAAACTGGTAGTGCTCAAGCTATGGGACTTGGTGGCCTCCGCTTAAACTTTCAAATCCCAGGACTTGTCCTTCCCTGTGGTCAGAGTCTCCCAGGTGGGCAGTGAGGAGCGGGATCTGATTGAAACTGCAGCCCTTGAAATCACCCGGCTTATCAATTCCAGTCTCCTGTAAAATCAAAAGATCAAAAATTCCTTCAAACCAGAGTACAAAAGCTTTTGGCCAGTAACTAATAATAGCAAACCAATCCTCTTTAGACCTCCCTGTGCATGAGAGTGTTTTAAGAGGGAATCCATGCCTGTCCTGCTAGACGACCCAGAAGTGGTAACTGTGGCTGTGGTTCTGTGGGTCTAGGCTCTAAGCACAGAAGCACAGCCTCCCTGCATCTTTTTAAGGACCCAACATGAACTCGGATCACTCAGTTCCTGCTTGCTGTGGCACAAAGGCATGAAAAATTGGGGTTTCTGAAACTGTTCAACAGCCCTGATCCTTGGCATTTTCCTCTTGCAAGTCCTTGCTCCCTGCCTTAGGAATAAGGTGTATAGTGTAGCGATTGCTCCCTTGAGCATCCCTTGGTGCCAATGCTGTGAGCCACTCTTTAGGAAGGTCCCTGCTGGGCTTTGCACTATGCAGCCCAGGTCCTGTGAGCCGCACAATTTAAGGAGGATGTTAAGGTACTCGAGTGCATCCAGAGGAGGGCAACAAAGATGGTAACAGGGCCGGAAGTCATGACTTGTGAGGAGCGGCTAAGGACTTAGGGATTTTCTGGTTTGGAGAAAACGAGGCTGAGGGGTGACCTCGTTGCTCTCTGCAGCTTCCTGAGAAGGGAAAATGGAGATGGAGATGCTGAGCTCTTCTCCCTGGTATCCAGTGACAGGAGGCGTGTGAATGGCTCAAAGCCGCGCCAGGGGAGGATGAGACTGGACAGTAGGAAGATTTTCTTTACCGAGAGGGTGGTGAAGCACTGGAACAGGTTTCAGAGGTGGTCAATGCCCCAAGCCTGTCAGTGTTTAAAGGCATTTGGACAATGCCCTTAACAACACACTTTAACTTTTGGTCAGCCCTGAATTGGTCAGGCAGTTGGACTAGATGATCATTGTAGGTCCCTTCCAAGTGAAATATTCTATATACATAAGATCATTTACATCTAATGGTCTCTGTTGGTGTCCAGAATGAATCATGCACTTCCAAAGTAAGCACAACTGGGTAACTCTTTGCAGGGTGAAAGCCCAGACTCACTTGCTACCTGTAGGAAACTGTAGGTCACCAGATGATAGTCAATGCAGTCTTATTTTTTCTGAGAACTGGACATGGGACTGACATAGAGAATCTGCCAGGGTCAGGACCTTAGAAAGTAAAACACTACTTAAATGCAGCCAAACAATGGAGTGCAACCTTGACAGTCAGTTCTTGAATGTTTGTAATGCCTGTATTCAGAGCCAAACATAGTATGGTGATGGATGGCCTGATATTTAGGGTTTGGGAGACATTGGGTTATTAATGTTGGCCACTAGAAACAGACATACAATATTCAAAACCAAGTTTATTTCCTTGGCTTCCCAGAGGAGTTGTGGCAACAATTTTGGTGATTTCAGGGGGGCTCTGGGCACTGGATGTGCCCTGCTGAGGACCTGGCATTTCCCTCTTGCACAAGAGCTAGGGTTGCTTCAATCCAAGAGGAACAGTAGCCCTACAAGACTTGCTAGGACAAGAAAGGCTTTCTTACTCAGTTTGGATTGTTACCTGAGTATACATGAGCTATGTTATGCCTTGTGATAATGTAATGACACCAGCCAGGGAGAACTATCATAGAAATAGGCTGCTTCTCTTTCAGTCATGAGTATATATTTGTAACCACTGTAGAGTTGATCATCTTAGTGCTGAAAAAGTACTCTGTCTGGAAGGCAAGTGTGGTCACTGGTAATCTTCTTTGAGAGTGCCTCAACACACTCACTGCACAGTATATCTAATTTTTATACTGTCATTTGTGATTAAAAATACCTAAGCAATCATCTTAAACAAGCTAGCCAGGTTCAGTTTTTACCTGAGAGTTGTCAGAGGTTATCTATAAGATCCTCTTGTTGGAACAACATTAGTGAAATGTAATACAGAACTAACACAAATGAAACACCTTAGATACAGATGGAAACTGTGAAATCTTTAAATCTCAAAGAAGTCCTTCAACTTGAATTTTTTTTTCAAATCGATTATATGATTATTGGATAAATAAACTATGTGATTGTTCAGCACATAAACACCCTTTGTTAAATGTGTCCATCAATAGACAATTCATATAAATGATACTAACTATCATCAAAGGAGTAATAACACCTTTATTGATGAATAAATCTCTAAAAGACAGATCAAATGGAGGTTAACTAGCCATGCATGACATTAGCAGGAATTAGTCTGAAAAGAGCCTTGCAGGCATGTTAGCTACTGTACGTGGGGTGGCAAACGATGTGGGCCACACGCATAGAAGGACCTGCAAGGTCAAAACCCTAAGCCCTGCAAAGGCCACGCTGGTTACTTTATATTATGTAGTCCAGCAGCATTATTTCTATTTCATATTTCTCTGTGATTTTCTGTGGAGGTTCAAAGAGGTTTTTTACATGCAGCCTCTTTTAGCATTTCTGAAGAGCAGTGAGATGTGGATATCAAGGCACTGAGGCTGTACACACACGCATGTGGACTGACCTCTCCACCCAACAAACATCCCTGGGAAGGTTGCGGGGTCTTACTCAGCCTGGCTGAGCAGGGGATGGTGGGTGGAGGTGACTTCTCAGAGTCACACACACTGTCTTTGAATGTGGCTGAAAAGTTCACAGGATCCTCAGTCCTTACTTTTTTCCACACCTTTGCCAAAATTCAGTGAGCTCCCAACGTCCACATAAGGTGTCAGATACGAATATGAGTTAACTGTTTAAAAGCCTCGGGGTCTGTTTAGACAACATTGAGCTCCATGGAGAAGGGCTTAGAAAAATTTCTCAACAGCAACAGATGATATGAAGTAAAAATTTATATGAAGCAGAAAAAAAAGATTTTCACAAGAAAGCCAATGGTGAGACTGTAACTGGGTAGAAAGGACAAGATTCATGAGCCACAAAAAGTTGTTCTACTGTTGTATTTGCGTACATGACTTTCTTGGTCTGTATCGCAGAGGTGTTTTCCAGCTCTAGTACTATTTTGTTTAGCAGCTGTGGCAAAGTAGTGGGAGGGTTTCTGCCACTGGTGACACCCCAACAAAGCCTTCTTAGTGCCTGCACCCATCACTGGAGAGTGAAAAAGAAAAAAAGTACTGTAAGCAGGTCAAGGCAAGTGGTCCTTCCCCTTTATTCAGCACTGCTGAAGATGCACCTGGAGTACTGTGCCCAGTTCTGGGCTCCTCAGTACAGGGGAGACGTGGACATACTGGAGAGAGTCCAACGAAGGTCTGTGAAGATGATTAAGGTACTGGAGCATCTCATCCACCGCAGGGGAGTCTCTGGCATCCCGGTGCTCTGCTGGAAGGTGTTCAGTCACAGTGCTCCATTTCCAGCACTGCTAACTCCTCTACCAGTCTTTTGCGTGAGGACAGCGGCTAGCTTTCACCTTTTCCATGGAAATATATTACAAACAATAATACACAAAGCTCTTTTTCCCTCCTAAGATGAAATCAATGCACATTAGAATAGTTAGGTTGGAATTACATAGCATATTAATGACCTACTTGGTAATTGCCAGTGATGAAAACCGGCTGGGTAAACTATTTCTCTACTCACAGAGCATTCCCAAATAGGACACTAGGGTGCCAGTTGGGAGGGAATCAGCTACAGTGTCTGAGGTGTCTGTAGTCAGGACTGTGGCTGAGCTGGTCCTCGGGGTATTCCAGGGTTCCCAGGTTTCTAGGCAGTGGAGAGGAAAGTCCATTTTAGGTTGTGCAAATGTCAGCTGTCGTCGTATCTCTTTCTCTACTGACTACAAAGGGACTCTAGAATGACTAGTTCAGCTCTAGCTATCCGCACCATAAATTAGGTCAGCTGAGTCTCACCCCAGATGCCAAGGAAAGATTGTAATGGTTTTGCCTTTGGTGTTTAGGTGCTCTCCAGTATCTTGCATGGATTTTTGGTTTGATTGCTGCTGCCCGGAACTTGAATTCATTGCTCTTCACTTACGCATAGCACCAGATATGTGTTAACTGAAGCCACTGGTTTGACACTAAGCAATACACTATGGATGCATCAGCAGCCTGACCACTCTTCCAGGAGATACCGCAAAGCAATAGATAATCAGAGACATGATGACACAGCAACATAACATCAAAAACAGACAAGACGGAGCAAGCCATATTGGGAAGAAATGCAGGTAATGACTGACTCAGGGAAAAAAAGAAGAAAGGTCAGCTCTTTCTCCTTCTGACAGTGATAACTTATACCAAAAAATCTAATTCGGAAAAATTTTACTGGAGAATTGCTATCTGCTTCACTGGTCTTTGATCATATAATGCCAGAGTATGTTGCACACCGCTTTTGCCTACTCTCTTCCACAACATGCAAAGTGACCCACAAATGACCTAGTGTCTACAGTACCAATGCACACTATGAAAAGCCAAAGTACAAAATTTTTCTTGTACTCGGCTTTTCTCTGCAGTCTTAATGTGAATAGAGTCAGGCAGTTTCAAAGGGTGTCATAAAATGACATTCACAAATCACAGTGAAATTCAAGTATTCAGGTCCTTTAGAAAAGCTTCACTGAAGGGCCTGAGTGACTGGGAGAGGTGGCAGTTTAATAGCGCTGGAGACTTGTATCCTGAAATTATCTACAAAGCACAGCAGGCAAAATTATCCGTACCCTTCTTTAGTTTTATCAGCCCAGGAACAGGGTCATGGGTAGTGTGTGCAGATCCCATGGGTAGAGACCGCTGGTTTTAGGCACAACACCACACCAGCCCGCGGTAGGATGATACCTACAGAAGTCTCTGTTGACTATTTCTGGAGCGACCCTGAACATTTTTGGGTTGTTTTTGCAGGGCTTTGCAGCTATGTTGTGTCTGTGCAACCCTACATGTCCTCATCACACTGCTTCAACATTGGTCAGGCAGTGTGACAAACCTTCCAGTGCCCCGACACTTCTTTGCATCTCCCAGTGAGAAGGGACAGCCATGCAAAAAAAATAAACTTACTAGCTGGCCTTTTTCTAAAATGGATAAAACAACCTTTACCAGAACCAGACGTCCTGGAGCAATCTTTCCAGCTGTGCTACTACCTTCTTGTGCTGAAAACAAGCACTGAGCAGGCAGAGGGAATGACCCAGTCTTTTCCAGGGAATGACCTATCCTGATCTCTCCGTGTCAAAGTTCACACAGGGCAGTGTTTTTCTCAATTTATGGTGAAAAACTGAAGCACTGAGGGCTGGACTCATGCCACCTATCTTTAAATAGGAACCATGTGGGCATCTGCACCTCAGCTCATAACACCAGGCTCCCCTTGCAGTCTGCGAGGCATTTCTAGAGCTCATCTGAACTATTTTAGGTATTTGTTATCACGTTTCAACAACATGTTGTAGGTATTAGTATCATTTGTAATATTCTAATTAATATTACTGTTAATAATAGTTGATATTGCTGGTCTCTAGAGAAGAACAGAACAGAAGACTCTGAAAAGCATCTATCAGCGTAATATCTCACATGAAAAACTGCGTCAGGGTTTAGTCTGGAAAACAAATCCCTCACACTTCAGGGTCTCACCCAGAGCAAAATCCAAAGCTTGATTTCTGGGATCTAAATATCAAACTGCATTTCTCTAGAAATTCAACAATAGTTAAATATTAGGATTTTGGACTCTGTTCAGATACCAGCTTTTATGATGATACTCACCCTAAAGCAAGTGATAATGATTTTATGTAAATTATCCTCCTGCCAGCTGGTAAACAACACAATACTAAAGCACGTGAGACCATGCTTTTGCTGATACTGACTGATCCCTGTTTGAGGCACAATTAACATAGACAACATTTTGTTTTCCCACAGGAGCTGCTTGGAGGACAATTAGTTAAATCCACTAGTCTAATCATGTGGATTTGTTTTGGAGCAAAGCAGTCTCATAATACAAAATGCCTATTTCAGTTTGAACAAGCAGATTTATTAAAGCTTTTACGTGCACACTGTGTAGCTACCACACACAAAATTAAAATCCATCTGGAATCAAGAGAAAATACAAGCAAACTAAGTACTACAAGAGCAATAATATTACTAGCTCACACATCAGGCTTGCAGTCAGTGCAATATTTTATTGTTATTCATAAGAAAATAAAATAGTAGTAATACTTTCTGCTGATGGCCAGGTCCTGACACACTTACAAAGCAAAGGCCATCTTTTTTGAACAACTTTTGTGTCTGCTTTCCTTTTGGTGCTGGGTAACGTTAAAATTGTGTAAGGCTCCGCAAAACTGGGGGTGAAGATTTCATGGAGCCTAAGGAGAGGCTCCCAGCGTAGGCGCAGAGGCACGGGCTAGGACCAGCCCAGCTGTGGCTGACCTTACAGCCACGAGGCCGAGTCCCGGCCAGGCTGAGACCCTCAGCATCTTCAGTAGTGCTGAAGACCGTCTCCTGACTCGCTCCAACCACGGCACCATTTTGCCCTTCACAAGTACTTTTCACAGAATCTGTGACCCTGAGCCAGAAGAATAATAAAATGGTCCGTGTAATTATACTCCAGGATGACTTCATTCGGCCTGATTAATTACATGGGCATAGTACCTAATCCCCAAATTTAGAACAGTGGATGTGTTCTAATTATATCCTCTGATAGCTTAATTCTCTCTTTATAACGCAACTAAAAATAGTTCATACACATTTTTGCATTACTCTCACTCCAAAGGGGAAATCTGGCACCTATCACTAGATCCCACAGACAATCCTAATGTAGTCAACCTTAAGGCTCCTTGGGACATGCTGGTGAATCCATTCCCCCAAGCAAGACACTACTTGGGCAATGCGGGGGCAGATTTGTCCAGCCCTCATACTGCACACAGGAAAGCTAGTGCTGGCAAGAGGTTTGGTCATTCAGGAACAGTCAGCGCATTGGATGTTTCTATTTCCCTTCTGGAGATGGTGAAACGACATGGTCAGTCTAGGTAGATTGTCCAAAACCACAGAAAGAATCAGTGCTGGTATTAGAAGTGAACACTTTCTGGTGTCTGGTTATTATCTTTACCTCCTAAATGAGAAAACTGAGGCAGAACTGTGATGAAGGTGCCAGTAGCCGTATTTTCACACATATTTTCTGCCCTACTCTTCATAAATGTTCCTCAATACAAGTTTCATCCACACATCAATGTGCTTCTCCAAGTACACAGCGTAGCAGAACAGTATATGCAGGGGTAGACTTAGTTACAACCTTACAAAGGCCCCTGATATAGCTCTAGATAAAGATCTTCTATAGCTGTTCTATAACCCCATGGGGATATAACCACAGCTGTAAGGAGAGGTTGTATATGTTGAATGTTAGGGTGGAAGAGCCCAAAGGAGTTCAACTGCTGTCCAGGTGGTGAGTAATCAAAGCCACGCTGGATGGCTTCGGTGGTAGATTAGACCTGAAAACAAAGCTAGGGTGTCTGCAGACAGCAAACACCATTTATTGAGATTACATTTTAGCTGTATAGCCATTATATTAACGCAGTCCAGCAAGAAAGAAGTCTATTCAACCAGGCACATCTTCAGACTGCAGAATCATCAGGTCTGGGCTGTGCTGAGTTGCTCCACTGAAAAAGCTGTGCCACCATGGGCTTTGCCTGGTGCGTTGCTTGCCCTTCAAGTGTCAGAGTGGTTTTCATCTGCCACGTTCTCTTGGGACCGGAGTGAAATATTCTCTGAGATAGCCTTGTAAAGGTGAGTGCTAACTACCTTACAGAACTAAGAATGGGCCTCAGTGCCAGTGCTTCTGAAGATGAATAAGATTTATGTTGTGACAGCGTGGAGATTTTGGGGGACTGCAACTGTCTTAACACAGCCATGGTTTGTCTGGGCTTTTTGAGCCTTGGTAAATTTTCTTTGCAGCATATTCAGTAGAAGTGCAGCCCTGATCCACTGTGTTACGCTAAGGGTTTTCTAGAAGTCAGGTATGAAATCTGGTTGGAGACCTGTGCCTGAAGTCTACTGGGGACCAAGTTACATTTAGTTGAGAATGCATTTATTTGAGTCACTTATTATCATTTTAATACTGCTTTGGGGAAGGGATATGTGGAGAAGCAAAAGGAAGAATAGAAAGTCAGTCCAGTGTCTTTATTTCCCTGATAACGTGTCATGTACTGCTCCACTTGTTGTAATTTACTTAAATATGTAATCACCATATTGTGTTTAGTGGCTAATTGTTTTATTTTGGTTCCTTTCTGTCTCATTAGGCCAATTTACTGTTCCCATCCTTTTTGTAATAATAAAAAGAATTATAATAACAGCAGAACCAACTCCAGTGCAGCCTGTCAGAATCTTTCCACAGTAACGCTGCTGCATCCACATTTCATTTTTCATCTCACATTTATTTCCCGCTGCATTATACTTGGCATTGATGCCTGTATTCTGCCCTGATGCAAATGACAACGTGTGATTTAGAAACAGCAGAATTAGGAAACAAATTAAAACCAAAACAAAATAGTTGGCTGAAGACAAGACAGTGTTTGGATAAAAGTGTTTTGGAGTAACAGTTTTGGATTTCCCAAGATCTCCAAAAATATTTTGGATCCTGAGATATTAGGTTGCACCCACATCATAACCCAATGCAGGTACTAGGAAGTTTGGATTGTGCTTTAGACAGCTAAAATCTCATTAATTTACCAAATCTTCTTGTATTTCCTTAGCACTGAGCTCACAACCAATGTTGAGTTTTGGGTACAAAACACAGGAATCTGATACAAGATCCTGATTTGATTTCAAGCCTGAGCTTTTTCCCACACCAAATTGCTACAAACTTTGTTTATGCAATGAACAAAATGTATTTTAAAGCAACTTGGGACTTTTTTTTCTTGTCAAATTTTGCTGATCTTTAATTATACATATAGGTATAAATATAGGCGTAAGTAAAGGAATGATCTTCATTTAAAGTATTTATTGTCAAAATATACAATAAAAATATAGGTTTAATACTTTATTCATCCTGAAGACTTTACATCAGTTTTATAAAACATCAGATCCTCTCCCTTCCACATTAATAAGAAAATTCTTTTAAATGCTTCCACGCATTAAATGTTTTCTTGAAACACAGATTTACTTGCGAGGAGCCCTGTTGCAGATGCAGGCTGAAATTCTCACTCCCCTAAATCAATAGGAGTCCTCCACTGTCCTCCAGAGAGTCAGCCCTTTAGGTACAACTAACAAACATGTTCTGAGCTAGAAATTACAAGCTGTGAGGATAAAAAAGTCCGTGGATGAAAGGATTCCTACACGTGACCGCAAAGTGAGGGTCGAATCCTCAGCTGGTGCATGCTGACCCATTTCTACCTCTTCTGTAGATTTCCTTCCCAAGGCTGGTATTATACCATGACATTCAGCACCCCATCCCCAAACCCAGTGAACCATAATTCAAAGTATCAAAGTAAGTGTTCAAATTGCAACATCCTACTATTTTCCCCCGTCTTTTCAGACTCAAGATTTTACACATGGCATCAGCTGTGACATAGGAAACATTGTCTTATTTGGGCAACCTTGTTCTACGAGCCTGCCAACTGCTTTGAGCTAAACAATCAATGCTGTCCTTCTCAACTTTTCCTTTCCAATTAATTAATTTAAATTGACCATTAAGTCAGCAGAGTTTTTGATTGATATTTTCATTAACAACCCTCTCATGCAGACCTGTCCAACACCTAAGAAATGTATGATAATGTCCAATCTGCATGAAGGGGTCTGAACATCTCCCTTCACCTCTCAGTGCTAGTGAGTTATTACTCGAATTGTGCTTGCTGTTTCATTGAGTGTAATTTGAATACAGATTAGCTGCCCCAGTGTTCCAGAGCTTTGGCATTATCATTACTGGGGACAGTAATTTGACTGATGAACACACAGGTTATCACAAGGTCATCACCTTCACAGTATTGGAATGGTCCATCGTCCCAATTTTGGAGGGAAGGAGGCTAAATCTTTCAATAGCAAAATTAAGTCCTGTAAATTAACTTGTCCGATAACTTATTGAATAAATCCTTTACTAATTAAAGAACCAATAGGACCCTTTGTTCTCAGATCTTCAAAAGCTTTATTAAAATCAATGAAGTAATATCAATTTAACAGCATTTTTTTGTAACAAGAATTAAGATCCTTCATCCAATTAGACACAAATGCTTTGTACATATAAAATTATTTGAAATGTTAAATAGTAAAAGGAAATATATTAGGTGTATCCTGTGAAAACACTTAACTGTCAGCCACACCTGCTCAAAAGATATGTTGTTTCTTCATTAGCGCTCAGAAAGTGAAAACGTAACGGAAAATTTTCTTCAAGCTTACAAAAAACACGTGTTTGGATTGACTGAGGACAGTGTCACACTGAGACACTATTACGTTAACTCTGCTCTGGCATTTTATCCATATTTATCCATTGAAAAACTCAAGTAAAAAGAAAACGCATAATCTGAACTAAAACACACAAGCTGAGGTACAAGCAACAATTTTACAAACATCAGTCAGACAAGCATGTCGATTTGTTAAACATTCTCCTAAGGAACCTGGAGCTGAAGTAGCTCTTTTGTTACAGATGAAATGAGTGTGGTGGCCTGAAGCCAATCTCAGCTGATCTCCATCCAAACCATCTGCTGGTACACTTGGTATTATTTGTTGGCCAAGACATTAGGTGTACGATAAATTATAGTTTAGGGGAAAAGGTATAGCCCCCTGAAGAAGACATCATGATGTCAAATTACATCAAGTCTGTCTCCAGATAAAGGCATCATTTCTACTCTTCTCAGACTAGCAAGTCTCATGAAAATGTTTTTTAAAGGGTACAGTTGCATTTAAGGTTTTTGGACAAATACAGGAAAAATTTTTCATAAATTGTTAATAAAAACTTGAAAATGTTTGCTGAGAACTGTGTTCTTTTAAAGCTAAAATGAAATACTATGAAGTTAAATTTTTGTGTGTTAATAAAAATTAAAAGATAGAAATACTAAGGTTCTGTGATATTAATATATGAAATGATTCATTCAGAGATCTGTGAAAGAGCACCAATGTTTTAAGGCATTTCTTTACAACGATGAAAACGGGACTGTTCTTTTGACAGAGGTGATACCCAGATGTGACAATATTTTAGAGAGAACAAGACAATGAAGATGAAAGTGATGACGTGCAAAAGTAAAACACACTGATTTTGCCTACTAAAACACATACATGGAAAATTAATTTCCTGTGTGACCATTAATATGGTCACCACATGTACAGTGAAAAATAAATCAACATTTTAAAATTACTTTTGCACCTATAGTGTGAAGTGTCATTAATACCATAATTTGAGAATTTATTGAATAATAGAGGATGAGCAAGTGTTAGCAGAAGGGAAGCAGAATTTGGGTAAAACTGGGCAGGATCACCTAAATACACAGCTTTCAAAATTAATAACATATAACATATTTTTGAAAGTGTAGTAGTAGTGCTTAATATTTTCAGAAAATTATCAAATTCCATCAAAACATTTTGGTGCTTGAAAGTTTTCGAAGAGCTCCCTGTCTGAAAAATTTAAATACTTGTTAGTGTTTTCTCTCAAAGTTTCAATACTGAAAATATTTAGAACAATATTCTCAGCACTTTCCAGGATAAGGCTCAAATCTGTTTTAACTGAAAACTTAATATATAAAAATATATTCTGAACAATATTTATTTTCACCTAGGCAGGATTATCAGTTGTACTACATGCCTGCACATTGACATAAGGAAGGACATCACCCAAGTAGGTCATTTTCTGGCCCTTAAAATTACATTGCTTCAGAGCTCAGACCATATAGCAGAAATGTCTTGGGTACAGGATATAAACATGGCTACAGTCTTATCTGTATCTTTCAGAGCAGCAAAGCAAGACTGGTGCTACCAACATGTACAAAGGAGGTTTTCCTTCTACTGAAGCATCTCAAGTGTTTCGACCCAAAATAAAATAGCTGAACTACAAAACAAACAAACAGACAAAAAAACCCAACTGCAAAACTTTAATGGACTGAACACCAAGGCATCAGCAAGCATCTGACCCCTCCATGCAGCTGAGCCCAGCTGAGATGATCCATACAGTACACAAGACACAAGGATGGCATGCAGGTCTAAGAACAGTGCCTGCTAGGAAAGGTGTGACTGACTGGCAACATTTAGGTTTCAGCTCTGGTATCCTGTCTGAGAACAGCTGCGCTTCTCTTAACCCAAGATGGACATCTGCAATGTCGTGGCAGCGTTGACTCTCCCCAAATGGAAAGACTGAAGAGAAGGTGAACCTGAAATCTGCCCTTCCTGAAAACCGAAAGACTGAACCATGGACTGTAGTGACGTCTTTATAGCTCCAATGCATTTAAGTTTCTCTTTCCTTCATCCCAGAGAAACATTTCCAGTACTAAGTTTAGAGAAGACCACTCCACTTCTCTCTGAACCTACGCCACTGGCCGGAAGAAGACAGGTTGCACTGATCAACCCAGATGAACCTGTTGTCTAACAGATTGGGAACTCTCTTGGGAGGTGGGAGATGAGCACAGTACGGGATCCAAATTTACCCCACTAGTGCCAGTGATGCTCTCAACACAGTCCTTCTGGACAAGTGTATCATCAATTAACCCTCAGGAATTAAAAGATAAGTATGAGAGAAATGGCGAGAGAAGAAATGCCTCTGCCTCTGATCAGGCCCTTGAAAAGTGGCCTGGTGTAACTAGCAGAGGGATTTGAAAGTGAATTCTTGTTAAAAAGACTTTCCTGAAACTTCTCTGAAAATGCCGTCACTAAAACCAGAACAACTTGTTGAGGTGGATGCAAAAAAGCTTCAGCTACAGCGGGATTCACATCTCACTTTTAAAGCTAGTCTAAATGTATCCAATAATCTTCCATACCACTTCATCCTGCATTCTCACTACATATTATTTTTGACCTTCAGAGCATTTTGCCAGCATTAACTAATTAATTCTCACAATATCCCTCTGAGGGAAACAAGTAAACACCATTATCCTTCTTTTAAAGTGAGCCAAAGAGGACTTGTGCAACAGCTTTGCCTGAGGCCATCATGTTTTCTTCCTTTTCTTGGCCTCTCAGCACCAAGGCAGAGCAATTAGATCCTGACCTTTTCTAGCTCCTAGTCTTGGGCTTGGATCCCTAAATCACACCTTTACTGACATTAGCAACCTACTATGGTCTATGTCTAGAAGATAAAGAGCTAAAACTCAGTAACATCTTCCATGTCAATCTTAGTCTATCAATTTTTTTTTTTTTTTAGCAAAATGAACATCAGTTCCTATTTGCTGCCACAGAAGAAGACAGGGAGAAAGATCTAAAAAATATTTGCTTTGTGAATGAATTCGGTCTATGTAAATCAATTAGTCATCAAAACAATTTGACACTTGGAAAATTGAATCTTCAATTAGATGTTATCTTCCCAATATCCTTTATATCCTCCCTGGATAGAGATAACACCTTTGTTATCTTGTTGAGAATCCACCTCCCCTACTTTAGCAGAAATGATCAACTGATAGTTATAAAACCCTTGATGTTTGTCCTTGGAGGAGAGAGTCCCACAGAGACACAAAACATTAGAAGCCATGGGATGAAACATTAGTGACAATAGCCTCAATAACGAGATTTTACAACCTGGCTAACGTGAGCGAGTCAAGCCCTTCTGCAACAAGTGTGATTTAAAGATATCTTTGCTTTGGAAGCTGTTCCTGAACCCTATTACCAGGTTTCAAGAATGGGACAAAAATAAGGAATGTTTTCTTTTTCAAAGAACAGTCATAGTACCTTGTACCCACCCCTTCTCCATGCTTGGCTAGGGAAAGTGCCATGCTTGTAGGAAAAGAGTCAAATCCAAACTGAGGAGAAGTGGCTGCGGCATACCTTGAAGTTTGACTTTGGCTTGTCATCAGGGACATGGTGTCTGGGTAAGCCGACAGAGCGAATCCAGTGTGTGCTCAGATGTGGGCCAAGGAAGGTGAGGACAAGCATTGGAAGAGGGTTAGACTGGAGGGCCCAGCTCTGTCTGTGCATCAGAGCCCACAAGTTCTTTGTGGGGTGTGTTTGAGGCAACACCAACGAACAAACACAGTGGCCTGAAGTGATGGATGGTGAAAACATGCATTTCTCATTTGGCTTCCAGATTTCATTAAATTTTCTATATTTGTTGTGGTCCCTCCTCTGGGCCTGGCAATTTTTTTGTATTTTATACTGTGAGCACTTCTAAATGCCACAGTATCTAGGATAGGAGAAGACCAATGTCAAATTAACTTCCAGACTTGCCTATCTGTTAATCCACAATGCAGCTGTTACTCCTTGTTTGTAGTTCATTGAAGCTCCTCATGTTATTTCTTGGCAATTTTTGTCTATTCAAAAGTTGCTGAGTAGAATTATAGAATCACTTAAGTTCAAACAGGCCTTTACGATCAATGAGAATATAGAGCCCACATTGGCACCACTCCTAGATATCAAATAAAATGCATTGATTTACTCCAGCTGCTTATTTGACCCTCAGTCTCAGTTTATGTCCCCTTCAATCTGTTCCCTGTGGAAGAGGACAGTGATTTGGAGTTTACTGCTCCTCTGAGATCCACCTGGTTCAAACTCTGAAACACAGGAAACACCCCAGGAGATCAAGTCTGACTCCAGCAATGACTCCATCATGGAGCTTGAGTAGGAAACAACCATCCCTCATATTGAACACGATCTATGTACAAAGCTGTTATTTGTGGAAAAAGTGAAGAACCACTTCCCTGACACCAGTTAATCCAGAAAACTGTCAGTGGAAGTCCTGTGTCTGGGATAATTTCACAACTGGATCAGTGCATGGACTAATTTTGATACCAGCTTGAGCCACTTACCTGAGCCAGTAAATACAGAGGTCACATAAGGTGCAAGGAGTCTTAGTGGAGAGAAATTCAACTGCTCGCTGCAATATTAAAAACTAGATAGCAGAAAAAATGTTCCTCTATGTCACACTAAAAGTCAAATTTTCCCTAATCATACTCTTACTCAAGATGGTTTGCTTTTTTATAGTGCAAGGGACAATAATTTATTTTAGATTAAATTTAGATCTCAGCTGTGAACAGTGATGTAGAGTATAATCCCTGAAAACTCAGTTGCATTTAAAAACAAAGATTATGGCTTCTTTAACCTTCAGAAACTATATTCTATTATAAACCCATGTTAGTTACCTGGTGTAAATATACTAAAATCAACATCAGATAAATACAAGATGCATCAAAAGATTTAAGGCACCTGTTGTGTATTTAAAAGAATTATATCTTGTTTATGGTACAGTATAAAATGCACAACTGATTTATATAACAGCTAGTCTATTGCAGGGGAAATCTCATTTCAATCATAAATGGCAGAAGTTGATTTAAGAATTCATTCTTTAATGGGTCTGCAATGTTCAAATTTAAACTCATTCAATTCATCAGCAAAATATTCAATATGGGGCACAGGGAACTCATTTAGGCAAACAGCGACTTTTAATATAAATTTTCCAGGAGATTTCTTCATCGATTCAGCAGTTTAGTGCAAAATGATTTGTGCGATACATTCTCAAGGATCAATGCAGGCCAAGTCAATGGCTAATATAAAACAATCATCCCACCGACTACAGAGAACGTGTCAATGAACTTTGACTTCACATTGAACTGCTCTGTCGAAAGGAGAAGGAAGTCTGATAAAAATTAATCATAACTTCCCCCTCCTCCCCTTACCCTTACCCATTCTCTGTTATTATTGTTTGTTTGTATTACAACATAACTTGGAAATCTCATCCAGGACTAGAGCTCCATAGTGCTAGATTCTGAGTAAACACGTGCAAAGATACTACCTTTGCCCTTAAAAATTAATATCCTCAAT
Source organism: Phaethon lepturus (assembly GCF_000687285.1). Lineage (NCBI taxonomy): Eukaryota > Metazoa > Chordata > Aves > Phaethontiformes > Phaethontidae > Phaethon > Phaethon lepturus. The sequence goes on from NW_010562741.1 coordinate 23,252, forward strand.
CCCCCCACTTCCTTTTTTTGTGAGTCAGGACCTCACATAAATATGGGGATTACAACAGGGAGCTGTCTAAGCTGCTACAGCTTGAGCCAGAGAACTTCTAAGAGACTTGTGAGCCTCAAATCTCCTCTGGACAAGGCAAAAAAAAAAAAAAAGGACCCTAACACAGCAGTCACCTTGGCAAGTTTGATCTTTGTGCTTTGTGCAGGTAGGGTTACACTCTTGGAAGGCCTCAGAGGTCATTTTGCAGGTTCAGAGCCTAAGAAAAAGAAGGGGGACACCTATATTTCATTTGTTAGTGTCCCTAAATTTTAAGGCCATAACTAGAACCCTTTGGATGGGCTTCTGGCGAAATCTACTCGCGGTCAATAGCAAGGTAGTTCACTTACCCATCAACTTACTCTTGACTGAGTGATTTCATATGTGACTAGAGACTTGAAGAGTGCAGCAAGTTCCAGGAGAGATGAGTAAAAGGGCAGTGTGGAGACAACCCTACAGTTTTGAATGTAGGTAGCATCAGGTGGGTGACACTGGTGTCACTGGTAAAGCAAAAGAGGCAGTGGGATAAAAGAAAAAGGCAGCTGACTATGGATGCGCAACCTGGCCAAAAGGGAGATATTTAAACATGGGCAGATATTTGGGACTAATTTTAGGGACCCAATGGAATGTTCCAGAACAAACTTATTAAACAAGAGCTTGCCTCAGCTACGTCTCAGCATGTTATGATGGAGAAACATCTGAAATGCTGCTCATGCTGTACGTAGCTCTGGCCTCTGAAGTGCCTGCAAATAGGCTAGTATCCATTTAAGTGTGTTGTGATTTCACAAAAACAACTACCTTTGCACATCTTATGCTGCTGAATTACCTCAGTCCAAGCCTGATAAACTTAGTTTACATTCTATCTCATAAAAGTCTTTGTCTGTTGGCAGCAGAATTTGGGTGAGAGAACTGATCCACATGATGATGTTGCTGTTCATGGCTGGATTCAGAGACACTGTGGAGATGGGTTTTCTTGATTGCTTTGGACACCCTCATTTTTTTTAAAAGCATTATCTGACACTACGGGGGCAATTTACATACTTTACATACATATTACATAAACAGCAGGTACAGAGGCCTGATATTCCAAATCAATGACTTCTGGAGGGACTATAGTGTGGCCTCATTTCATCCCTTAGATTTTATTCCAACACGTAGCTGGAGTACAGCTGGGACATGTTCTTGAGCAAAAAGGTGGGAAAACTGCCAAATCCCAGTGTTTAAAGGTAGTTTTGCAGGAGTGGTTAGGAAGTGGAAGGTCATTGCATCATGATGTAAGAGGCAGCTCTCTTTTTTTTTTCTCCAAATAGACCTCCATTTGCTGAGCTGGAAGTTTCATTCCTGAACTTCATGACCTACTTCAGAAAACTGATGAGAGAGAAAGTGGGACATTCATTTGGGTTCAGACTGAAAGATGAAGAGACTGTCTACTGTTTTTGATAGATTTCTAGTAACCTGATACATGTAAAGGCTGAATATAACCTTAAACTACACTGAATGCCATATAAGCAGAAGTCAAATAAGATCACAGCTGGATGTGAGTATTGTCAATCCCGTCAGAGAGTGGCTGTACATCTTGCGTCCTAATCCTGCCTCCTTCAGGGACTGTGAGATTTAATGACTGTAGTAAACTCTGTTTGTCAACTACATAAGGTACATTGCAATGCTTGTCTAATGTTTTTGCTATATACCCAAATACCAAACATTTCTGAATACACAAAATGACAACAGGAAAAAAATTCAACTCTTGCAGCAACAGAAATTTTCAGTTTTGACTGTCCCAGTTTTGGCTGGTGTTGGGGAGCTATTGTAAGATATAAAGTCTGAAGGAGCCTTCTAAAAGCACACAATATGTTTATAAGGTTATAAAGGCTTTCCCACTGCAGAAAGTTTACTGGGTAAATTACACCAGCAAGAATTTCAAGACAAAATTACTTCATACTTGGCGCCGCAAACTGGAAGCATTTAAAACCTTTTCTGCTTCGACAATCAAGAATAATCAGGGAAGTTAAGCAGCAAAATTATCATCAATCTGCTAATACTTGGAGTTTAATTTCATTTTTTCAATCATAGAATCATAGAATCATTTAGGTTGGAAAAGACCCTTAAGAACATCAAATCCAACCATAAGCCTAACACTGCCAAGTCCACCACTAAACCATGTCCTTAAGTGCCACATCCACACATCTTAAATACCTTCAGGGATGGTGACTCAACCACGTCCCTGGACAGCCTGTTTCAATGCTTGACAACAATTTCAGTGAAGAAATTTCTCCTAACATCCAATCTAAACCTCCCCTGGCACAACTTGAGGCCATTTCCTCTCATCCTATCACTAATTACTTGGGAGAAGAGACCAACACCCACCTCACCACAACCCCCTTTCAGGTAGTTGTAGAGAGCGATAAGGTCTCCCCTCAGCCTCCTCTTCTCCAGGCTGAACAACCCCAGTTTCCTCAGAAGACTTGTGCTCCAGACCCCTCACCAGCTTCATTGCCCTTCTCTGGACACGCTCCAGCACCTCAATGTCCTTCTTGTAGTGAGGGGCCCAACACTGAACACAGGATTCAAGTTGCGGCCTCACCAGTGCCGAGTACAGGGGCACGATCATTTCCCTACTCCTGCTGGCCACACTATTTCTGGTACAAGCCAGGATGTTATTGGCCCTCTTGGCCACCTGGGCACACTGCCGGCTCATACTCATGGAGAAGATGACCCCAAACCCGTTAACTTAGCTTTATCATGTTTCCCTACTCAGGCTGGGAATGTCAGTACAAAAAGTATACATGCAAACCCCACTGTAATGAAAATCAAAGGATATATTGATTTAATTTCCAAATTATTAATCAACTTCACAGCTGAACAAAAATATTGTATTGCTCAGCTCAAGCGAATCCTAACATCTTTGCCTCTGGCTATGAGTCCAAGAACTGATGAAGGACAAAACAGTTATGTATGTACTGTATATGTCTGGGGAAGCTCACCTATCTTAAAGAATAAACATACTAGCTCTGCAGCAAAAAAGTTTCATAATATTAAAGTGAATGAAAAATCACAGAGGAATAACATATGTAAAGGATCATCTGGCTTCAAGAAAGTAATTTCCCATGCAAACTTGCTCTTCTAAGAGGATGAAACAGAAAGAGTGAAGGATATAGCAATACAACAAATAATGGTCCCATTACAGATAGTGCCTCAGGAAATTTGACTTTTTAAAGTATTTTTCCAGCGTATCAGTCTTCTTACAGAAGCAGATATTGATAACCAAGAGGAATGGATGGCCAGAGTCCAGAGGAGGATATCAGTTAGGGACTGTGCAAACGATACAGAGGGCTGGGTCATACAGCAGAACTAGAAATGTGAGATAGCGAGCAGGCCGACAGAGTAGTTGACTTGTTTTTGCAAGACTCAGAAATGTTGTACTGATACAAACTGCAGTGTGCACAACTGAAGGGAGAAAGTATCAGCTGCAACTGCCCGGATCCTACAGAATCGCTAGGAGTTACCTGGTACTCGGGGAACCAGAAAATCTGGATAAAGTGAAAAAGAAATGGCATGAAAGAAAAATACACACGAGTGACACAAACCCTCTCTGAAGCACATCTCATCCCTCTTAGATTAGTTTTTATTCCAAGGTTAATTAAAAAAGCCCCACGAACTTATTCATCAGTTACAAAGTTTGGCTTCTACCGGCTGAATTTTGCCTTTTCTTCTTGAAATTCTTTTTCGGCCTGTCACATATACAAATTTTGGTGTTAGATCTTGATAAAGATATGGGAACAATACCACGCAGACTTTGAGTATCATAATTATTACCCAGAACAACAAAGATATTGAACTCCTTCAACCTGAAATGGACTAAATGTCAACATGTTTCAATAAGGTACAAACAACCATTTTTGGTTGAGTATTTGCTACAAGCTATAGCTCGTGAGATGCTGCATACCCGCCATGAGGCAGATAAGATATCACACTGGCCTCATGTGCTTTGCAATGTCACATCCCTGGTTCGTTTGTATTTACCCACGTTTGCTGCCTATCAAAGGCCAGTTGCGTAATCTTAGCTCCTGCTTGCTTAATAAATTGTATTTATTATTATTATGTAAAATATTAATAAGTTAATAAACTGATTTATAAAGCCAGGGGTGAGACAGCTGGTGGGACAGGATTAGAGACTGATGGACATATTTACACACTGATCAACCCTCCTGGTGGTGAAGGAACAACAGTGCATGTCTGCACTCGGGCAGCTCTGTGGGTCCATCAGGATTTGCCACTCTGCCCTTCCTGGGGAAGTTTATGGCTTTTATTGCCCCAGGACAGAAGATGACCATTTCTGTTCTCCCGTCAGGCTTAGGGACAACTTAGGCCTCCACCAACACTCTAACAAATTGAGGTAATTTCTATCTGAGAGGACTATGTTTTTGTTGTTTAAGCAGTTAAAAGTTAACCAGAATAACAGCTTTGAAATCCACACGGTAGCCAAAAATCTTCTGGCAAGTGCTTTGATTGGCCTCCATGTGGTTCAACAGAGAAAAATGAAAAATACGACTAAACAGTCATATTTTTACTAAACATTTTTTACTAAACAGTCAGGGGAGTATGCAGGCTCTGAAAAATCAGCTCAGCTCGATTCCTGTTTCTTGAAAACTTACCCCCAAACTGAGGCTCACCCATCTTCTATATTGTGCCCTTTGACAAAAATAAACAGTGCGGCAATTTTCAGAATCACTCTGAATTTACATTATTTGCAGCAAGTGTATGATAGCAGAGCCAAGATCTGGCCTTGTGCTAAAGACCATGTAGATGCAGAGTAAGGAACAGCCTGGCTACGAAGCACTTACGGTCTTCACAAAGGGAAGTGTTGTACCTGCAAAGATGAAGGGCTGAAAATTAGCATTTTCCCCCTGAATTTCTAATGAATACAAACGTAAATGTCTAAGTTTCTTCTACAGTTGTATTTCTATTTTTGTCTCATTCTAGTATTTTTTTTGTATGATCCTTGGGGAAAAGGATGTCAACGGAATTTTTTTCAGGTCCATTAACAAATGACTATTTTAGCAAACTGGTTTTTCACTAGAAAATACCAGTCCATTGAAAATTTTCATTGGAAAGGTTCAGCTTCATCTCAGGTCAAGTCTTCCACCTGAAGAAAAAAGCTGTGGCAAGCAGGTGGTAAAACCTTGGCCCAGGTTGCCCAGAGAGGTGGCAGATGCCCCATCCCTGGAAACATCCCAGGTCAGGCTGGATGGGGCTCTGAGCAACCTGATCCAGTTGAAGATGTCCCTGCTCACTGCAGGGGGGTTGGACTAGATGGCCTTGAAAGGTCCCTTCCAACCCAAAGATTCTATGATTCTAGGGCAAGCAGCCACTGCACTATGCTCCTCACTGAGCACCCCAACCAGTTTGATATTATTGCAGACACAAGCAAAAGCCAAAGCCAAATTTTGATGCCAGTTACCGATTTCCAGCCCCACTGATTACCATATTCCTTTAATCTAATATCAACAGGATGGAAAAAGATCTAAACTTTGCAAACTGTGCTCCTGCACCTACTGCAAAAAGTTTCTGTTTTGAAATGAGGAGGGAAGCAGCAGTAATTCAACAGCAGCAAAAAGCATGCGCAGCAATTTAGGATAAAAAATTACTAATTCCAGTCTATGCAAACTGGCTTGCTCCCACAGTTGTGTGGAAGTCAAAAGAATTTGGGGTGAGGGCATGGGAACTGAAAAGTGGAACAATAATTAACTGTGTTCTTATATAACATTTCAATGATTAGCAAAGGAGGAACCGTAAAATTGAGAGAGGGATCGAAGAGGATGGAGGCAGGAGAGAGAACAGACCACACTGGATTGTGAATCTTTACTTTTCCTCTTTAAACGAATGAAACCAATAAACGTTAATAGTGCTGGTGAATGTGCCTTATCATTGACTGAAAATCAGATTTGGTATTGATTTGATTTTCAGAATATTACTCAATCAAGCACACTTAACTGCAGAAATTTAGTATTTTTTATATCTTAAAAAAATCAGTGCAAGCAAATCTGCCAAGCCTCCCCTCTGGCTACAAGTTTAACAACTGTTGAAGGACAAAAGATAATATATGTGAATACCATTGCCATGGTTCACTGGGTTAAAACAAACGGCCCCCATTTGACCTTTAAATTGAAGGGTTTCCCTTTATATCACTAGAGGCAAAATGCATGGACATGAGTACAACAACAACAAAAAAGGGACTTGGGTAGCTGAGCTGTATTTGATTTGTGAGATTTTTATTCATTTTTAAGGGGATATTTTTTCTCTTCCGTTGGAGGGGAGTAAACCCAAAAGTCAAACTGATGAAGAGAAATAGAATCTGAATCTGGCCTGGGTTATGTTCACTGCTGGTTGGTTGGTCACCCTGAGGGAAATGATATGTGTGCAGCTGGGATGATGAATTGGGTTTGTTTAAGTCATCATTACATTGTACTTTTTTATGGACCTCAGTATTTATAACACTTAAAGTTGATTGAGTAATGTGGGTTGCCTTGGCGTCCCTGCTGGTCAGCCAGGGTGACGGGCCTTGACAGCAAACATGAAGATATTACTGCTCCAAGACTGGTCCAGGATGTCGGGGTAATCTTAAGCAATCTGCTGCTTGCTCTTGTGTGTAATACACTGCTGAAAACTTTCCCTGAGAGTGCATATGTATGTATATATGTAGGCTTCTATATATTTGGTGAAGAGCTCAAGCAACTCAGAATTAAAACAAGAAAGTGGTTGCTTTAACTGAATTAATTTTTCATTTCGAGGTAAAATTTTAGCTTAAGAATAGCATCCTTATAATCTGGAATGTAGTAACTTTTGAATATATTTAAGATATTCATCCTTTGGGATTAGTCTCCCCTCTCCGTTTCTGCTGAACTCCTTTCAGCTTTGCATAATCATCAGGAGAAAATATATGACTCAGGAGCAAAGTGTATTCACACACCTTCCCTTGATGAGAACAACAATGATGATAGACTAATTACCTTTAAGCCACCAGCCCCAAAATAACAAAGTCTAGGCAGTTGGAACTGTGGAAGGAACAAAAATGTGCTGTTAGGATCAGAAACTCAGCTAAGAGAAGTAGGCACTGCTCCACTACAAATGTATGTTCATTTGTACCATGTTTGACAGTACTGAGGTAAATAATGTTACAGCAATGCACATTTCTGCTTGTGATTATTATCAATGTCAAGCTTTTACTGTACGTAACACAACATGTTGTGTATTTGCACCAAAATGTAAAACTTGAAATTATTTATAGAACTGGCTTTGACTGGGTAGTACTGGTAGCATGAACAAAGTCTCATTTTATCTGTATGTGTACAATTAGTATTAAACCTCCAAAATGTGTCTTTCTGCAGGTGGACACACACGACTACATGTACACCACGACATGAAAGAGTCTTAAAAATTGCACTTGATGTTTGGGAAATGCCAGAGCTAACATGTCCTGGTCACTAGCACTTCATGACACAGTCTTTAGTGATAGTTTAATTTTTTTTTTCCCCAGCAGCCCTGTCTCATTCAGCACAGGGAGCAGCTGGTCAATATTGTGTTTTATTGTTGTTGTTCTGTGTGTGACCCTGCGATTAGTTTACTGCACATTATCCTGAGCCCATCCTTAGGAAAGAATTATCACCCTGCTTGCCTGTGTTTAGGGCTATTTGAATATATGAGACCTGTGATTCTTCTGCCTATTGCAGAGGAAGTTAAAGGGGAATTTGATCTGGAATATGATGTAAAAGAGAGAGTCTTCCTACCCTGTTTTCCTTGCCCATTTCCCATCTCCACTTGCCTAAACCATGACCTAGTTTGAGGACTTCTGTTAGCCTCCCACCTACTTTCCCAGCCTATCTCTGCTCACACCTGGCATCAAAACCTGTTCTCAACTGCATGGCACAGGTCCTTGTGCTAGCGAAGGTCTTCCAGGTGCTGTGAAGCACACATGGTTGCTGCCATACTTTGTATAATTATTTTGCTGCCCAGGACAGATCCCACGGAGAAGCTGACAGTGGTTACTTATTCATGTAATTGATGGTTCTTACCGCTAACGCAGGACCTCAACAGGAGCTGCTGTTGCGTGCAGGAGCAGTCTGTTGTGGTCAGAATAGCAGTCCCTGCTGGCTCTGTTGAGCAAGCTTTGGAGCCGCTCCCTCACTCAACCTCAAGTTACCACTCTTTCACTGGCATGTCAGGGACATGGTTGGTTGGTGTCATGAACAGCATCACGTAGACATGCAATCCCAAGGCAGAGAGAGAGTCCTCCAGCTTGGCATGCCACTACGTTTCTCTTCTTGCAGCCCTGACTCTACCCAGTGTGTGTTTTCTAGCTTCTATGGGAATAAATCATTAGAATGGCTCCTAGAAATAGCAGTTTATCCTAGGAGATTGCCTCCTAGGGGAGGATTGGATTAATACTGATATTTTCTTCTTCATTGGTATTTGGCTTTTCAACCTTAATAGCTTCTCAATACACAATTTAGGCATGAAATGTGATTTCCAATGCTTTTTATTCAAAGCAAGAATTACATCACAACGAATCACTGTGTCATATGAATGCCATAAGTGAGATGAGGACTTCAGACCTCAAGTACAATCTTGGTTGCTTGTAATAATTGTAACTAATGATGGCCACAGCAAGTTTTAGCAGTTGAGTGGGCTAGGAGGTGCTTTTTACCCCATAGCTTCATGGATACTTGCTGAAAGCCCCAGTGTTGGTAGATCCAGAAACACAGGCTTCAGTTTAGTTTGCTTTTATACAGGGTAAGATAAAGGTAGCATGCCCAGACATTTCTGCACATTGCAGCACTGGGATCTGCAGCATCTTAGAAGAGGCCTCTGTGAGACCTTGGTCCAGCTCAAGCAGGTGCCAGGAGCTTTCCCCTCCTAAGAACCTAAAAAACTTTCAGTAATATAATGGCAGACAGTTTCCCTTTTTGAGAACACTCTCCTTTCCTGACTCTGGGGGATTTGCTGCTGTTATGCTAATCCTCTAACTTGGGAAAGAAAGATTGTGCCCACTGCTGTGCACCACTGTCCTCATTCCAGCCTCCTTGCCTGGCTGGTCTTCTTTTTCCACCACTCAGCTCCTTACTCAGTCCATCACCTCCCTTCTTGTTCTGTTCCCAGTTTTTTCCCAGCCAAACACACTTTCCTTCAACAGCTTTCAGCTGTTCTTACCCTCTCCACCTCCCCCACCATGCTCAAGCCAAGTGACTTGAGTCTATGTCCCATACCAGAGAGAAAATCCATCAGATCTTGTTCCAGCAGCGCTGGAAGAAAGTGCTAAGTCCTACTCAAATCGCACAATTTCAGAAAGGACCTTCCCTACTATGGAGGAAGTCACTGGCTATGCTTACCTAGGAAGCTTCTACTGGCTCACACAAATTCTTGCAATGTAACCATATTTAAGAAGACTTTCCTGGTGAAAGCAGAGCAGATATCTCTTAATTTTCAGTCCTATGCTTTAAACCACAATGAAGGTACATTTACCTACTAAACTACTAAAAAGGAAAATTTTCCTACATGCAACATAGTGTGTTTGCTTATAATTTCACACTCAGAAGCACTTCAACTATTTTAGCTGAAATGTTCCCAAAATATGTGGCCAGGAGAAATATCTAGCATGGAAAATTTCAGCCAGACCAGTTCACATTAAAAAAAAAATTATAAGCAATATAAAGCAAGGTCTTGTTATAGGAACTTTCAGAGAACCTCAGAGCCAAAAAGATTAAATATAGGTGCTATTCAGTGTTTATGTTCCTTGTAGTTACACACACCATAAATATGTTGGTAGAGGCCCAGAGCTCTGTATTCCACCTGTCCTAAAACAAGAACCTGACAAGGAATTCAAACTTCATCCTTACTGATCTGTGCTGAGAGGATACACATTTGAACCATTATGGGCCAAATGCTGCTCTCATTTACATCAGCATCAATTTTAAGGATCTCTGTTAATTGTAAGAGAGATTGCTATGTGTAAGCATGATGTGTTTTAGCAACAATCTCAAATTATGTGTGCTGCTACCCAGTGGATTGTGGCAAAAAAAAAAATCATTCTTGGAAGAGAAGCACCATTGAGTCAAGGAAATATTTGCTGATACATCTTTTAATATTGGGTCTTACACTGAAAACAAGAGAGAGCAAAGTTAATGAAATCTTTCATTAGACTGGTGCTTGCAGAGCCCCTTCTGTTTTCTCCCACCTTGCTGCATGTTGATGGAAAAAAATATATACATAAAATCTCTTTTTCTTTTATTTTCAGTTGGATCTGAACAGCAAAAAGAAACCACGTTGTCAATAAACAACAAATGAAACTGTATTAGCAGTACGCTCTGAATAGCTCCATCAAAAATAAGGAAGAGCTTGCTAAAACGTACACATCCTTTTATGTGTTGTTTGTAGGCTTCATTAATTGTCGTCTGCTGTGTGAAACACCAATTTAATCAATATTTATCACTAATCAAGTGCATCCTTCTAATGATGGTGCATGACAGTCACATGTTCTGTGTAAAGAGCTACTTAGTGCAAAATTCAAGTAAACACTTGAATTATTTTTGAAACATATTAAAGTAGATTTTTAAGTACAGTATGTGGCCATTTGCATTGTCACTCGATTTGTACACAAACAGAAATACACACACATTTTTAAAGTGCAGATGCAAATTCAAAGCTTAACGAACCGGGTCCTGAAACTGATTCTTAACTGACTGGCCAGCACATGGATCGATAATAAGGCCCAGAAAACCCTTCAATCCCGTATTGTCATTTCAAACCCAGGCTCTAAGTGCTAGTCTACAAGGGCTGTAATTTATTGCTTTATTAAAATTTTGTGGGAGTGATAAATCCACGTGCTGAACACTGAGGGTCAGATGCTGATGGCCTGTTGGACCTTCCTCCGAGGTTCACCGTGAGGCTTTTGCTGGGCTAGGTCACACCCTTGGTCACTCTGATGTTGCAGCTGGAGCTGAGCACATTCCCGAGCTCCACCTACAATCATAGACTCATTTAGGTTGGAAAAGACCCTTAAGATCATCGAGTCCAACTGTAAACCTAACACTGCCAACTCCAACACTAAACCATGTCCCTAAGCACCACATCTACACATCTTTTAAATACCTCCAGGGATCTTCCATCCCATCAGTGGATAGAGAGAACTACTTCCAGAGCAGCAATTTTGGTAAAGTACTACAAGATCCTTCCCCAAGAGCAAGGCAGTTTCAACGTTTCGTCCCAGACAAGAGCTGTGCTTGGCACCAAATGCTCCCTGTCTTCCCTGATGCAGTTTGGTCCCTAGGCCCTCTGGATTATAGGATATATAAAAGGAGAGTCAAAGAATATGGAGGGAGTGCTATAATAAGGCAGCAAATTCAAGGGTCCTGCCTACTCATTTCTATTTAGCTTGGTTTCTAAAGAGAGTTACAAGGAAATAGTTCTAGCAGGGAATATTTAACTGCGCTCAGAGTCTACTTGTCTTGCTGAGGCAGACAAGAGTCGCACTGAGACCACCTAGTAATGGTCAGGCTTGGGGAAAAACTTAAACAGCCTCCGATTTGTGTTCTGTTTTTTAGCGCCAACTGTAAATGCTAAAAACAAGGTAGATTTTTGTTCAGAGGGAGCTCCTTCACGATGCTGAGGGCAACTCCTTCAGAGTGGTGCTAAGCCAGTGTCATGATTTTTTTTTTTCTGCATAGGCAGGAAGGGCTCTGGTGAGGCTGCATAGGCCACCCCAAGGGTGGGTGAATGCCCTTGGTCCTTGCTGATGTTTGTAAGAATGATTAGCATGTGGCATTCCTTAGGACTTGTTCAGCATCACTCACTACAAGTCAGACAACAGCAAGAGCAGAAAAATCAAAGACACTCTGTTCATGACTATGATCTCAGATTTTGAAGTAACCCAGTGTTCCAAAAACTTCTTCCTAAGTGAGAGTCCCTGACATTATTTTGGCTTTTTTTTTGTCTGTTTTGTTTTCTTTTTTTTTCTGGTGAAGGAAAGAGTTCTATTGTTTTTTTCTGCCTGCCAAACATTCCCTGTATTTCCATGCTCTACTAGATAATAACCTCCTCAATGCGGTCTGTAGTACATCCTTGATACTGCTGTAAAACTGAAGAGTGGAAAAATGTCAACAGTAAACTTTTGCAAAATTAATTGTAAATCACACATGCACATACAGCTGTATCCCCTCAGTCAGAACATTTTGCCTACAAGACCCCCAGTGGTGCACACAGAGATCTTGCAAAGAACCACTGCAGGTCAAGGAGGAGGTTTTCTACTTCAAACAAGCCAACAAGCTATCCTCCTTCCCAGGTAATAGGAATGTCAAAGAGAAATTTGTTCTGGCTTCCAAAATTAAAAGGAACTATTTAAAAAAAAGAAGAGCCCTATTCCAAAGCATTTTAAATATTTCATGAAGTGAAAATGTTTCACTATGTTATGTTCTATCTATCAAATTCATCCTGCTCCTACATAGCAAAGCCATTTTCACTGTTAGGTTGCAAAATGCAAACAGCTTTCTCTCTCACTGAAGAGCCTATCCTGCCAACACTTTCCAATATGGATGAAGAAATACATTCCTCCACAAATGAAGTTCACGCACAGGCTGAGTGCTAGATAATTGTCAAAGTGCAAGTAAGCTTTATCTTCAACTTCTCCTGAATTAAACTATTTGTGGAGTATCTGCAGAGAGGTAAATGCTACCTTCATTGCAAGAATTCCACTGAAGTTTTGTGCATGTTAGGTTATGTGATCATAGAATCATAGAATAGTTTGGG
>NW_010562742.1:0-5698 GCF_000687285.1 Phaethon lepturus
CGCCGCGGTGCTGGCAGCAACCCCGCTTCCCTCCTTCCACTCCGCCGCCGCTCCTGGGGCTCTGAGATCAGGCTGGCAGAAGTCAGCCGTAGAGTGCCGCTGGCGCTGCAGAGACATCGGACCAACGCTATTGCTGTCTTTTGCAGTCACATCTATAAGAAGAATCGTGACATGACCAAAACTTGGAAAGGAAAGACGGAGCAGCTTCTCAGGGTTGATGACCATGACTTCACCATGCGGCCGGCTTTTGGAGGTGAGCATAAAATGGTTCTCTTGATTTCATGCTCATCTAATTAAAAATAATCCAATTATCTACTTAATCATCTAATTTTAAAAAATAAAATAAAAGCCTCTGGCCAGGTGCACCAGTGTGAAGGGAAAGGACCTGGGTGGTCTCAAGAGGTATTTGAGGCAATGCAGAGACCTCATCCCCACCTCATAGTCCTCTGTACAGCTCCTACAAGTCTTCCTGTCACTAAAGCTGGCTCTTTTTTTGGCTAGCGTTCCCCAGAGCTCGGGACAGGTTCTCCCAGTATTTCACTCTGTTGAGAAGATAAACAAGCTGCAGGTTTTAACATTTGCTTGTCATTTTGAAGCTGCAATGAGCTTTTCTGCTGATGTGATCAAATTGCAAAATAAAGAACTCCTCAGGTAGATCTCATCCCATACTTGCTAGGAGAAAATGGAGTATTTTTGTCAGGTAAAATCTTGCCTCAAACTCTCTAAAGCAACGAAAAGAGCAGGAGAGGAGGCCTCCATCACCTTCACTTCTGTCTTCTGTTGTAGCCAGTTACAAGAATGTGCTTGCCTCATCTTTCCAGGCTCACTACTGCAGAGGTAAGAGAGCACGTGAATAAGAAATGTGCTGGTGTATATACTCTAGAGCCAAGGACTGTGTTTTCTGCAGCTTTCACTAAATGACTAATACTGCATCCTTCATCAATCGGCCTGCTAGGATGAAGTGCAACATCTCCCCGTCCAGTGGGTCACACGAGTATTTCGTGCTTTGCACGTAGTCCATAGAACAGAGTTTCTCTGACCTGCCCGTTCCTGGTGCAGCTGGAAAGAGGTTTCTCACCCCCCAGTGCAGATGTGCTGATCTGACAGCACAGTGCTGTCCTCAGGCTCACAATCTGTATTTCTCCAAACTCCAGAGTCCAAAACGTGTCATCACTAGTGTTTTTTTTTCCACCCACTGTAATTTACCAAACAGGTTGCATTCCACCCTGCCTGATGGAGGTAACTCTTTTGATAATCAGTAGTAAACTTGATCTGCTATTTCTACGGTTGAAGAGTTAGCCTTAAGTTGTCCTCTGGGTGGAACACAGGCAAATGTCCCTGGGGTTGGTGCCAGCACATCTGACAAACCCAGACATGCAGCTGAGGCTCAGGGCTGAGGTCTGGGAGCTGCATCTGCAGGCACTGGGAGCCTCCAGATCCTCCAAAAAGGAGCATGCCTGCTCCTTTTTGAATCAGCTGTAAAAGTGCCACTGAATGAGCTGCCCTTGGGCCCTCACCTGCTCCAGGTGGGTATCTCCTTGATAGTGATGCTGCTGCTCCACTCTCTGGTTAGGGAAAGGGAGACTATGGTTTATTGCTGGTATTTCCCTTCCTGCCAGATTGCTTCTTTTGGAAGGCGAGCCTTTCAGCAGGGTGGATTTGGGAAGGAAGGTGGCCTCTGAAAGGTGAAAAGACAAGGAGCTGTGAGATTGGTTTGATGGACTGACCTAAATCCTCTTGGCTCCAGGAGGAGATGGTCACTGTCCGGATTGTCCATCCAGCCACCTTGTTGGCTCAATCTCCTGTTTGTTTGTTTATTTATTGGTCTTGGTTTTCTTTACCTGGCTTTCTAGGTTTCTTTTTTCCATTCTTCTGTTCTTGAACGTGTTTCACATTGCAGACCGTGAGGGCAGGTAGTGTCTGCAACACCGGGGTCTGTGAGGTGTTGGCCAGATGTCCACTGCCTTCAGTCTGGCTTTGCTTTGTTGGCGTACTGCTCCATCATGGATACTGGTGATGGTGTGCCATCCCACCTGATTTGTCCTGCACAGCAGTGCTTTATCACAGAATCACAGAATGGTTTGGCTTGGAAGGGACCTTCGAAGGATTATCTAGTCCACTCCTGACTGGGTGGACAGGACCATGCACAGCTTGTAAGTTACAGAAGTAGGAAGGAGAAGAACCCTGAATGCTTGCCTTTTGCCTAAAGCAGTCTCACTGAGGGTGGCCATCCAAGCTGTATTTCGTCACATTAAAATGTGAGGGAATAGAGCAAGCCAGCTCAGAGGGAGTGCAGCTATGGGACCCTTATTTGTCTTGGTGACTTCAGGTTGGTTTTAACAGTAAGTGGTTTTCCCAGACAGTGAAGTCCGTGACAAACTCTGCTGGTCCCAAAGGGAAGGGATCAAGCTTTCCATTCGGTGGGCAAAAATCAGTGTCAGTGTCAGAGAGGGAATCTTACTAATCTTCTAGGTAGCAGGGAAAAGCCTCAAAGCATGTGCCTCAAAAATCTTTGAAACCCAAATCATTAAAGATAAGGGTGCAGTGTTGGGTTTTCAGGGTTTTTTTTTTGAAGCCAACCTCAGTTTTTGGAGTTTGGCTGATGACTTCTGAATGCCTGATTGGACAGACTGGAAGTGCCACTCTCTTCTCAGTGTCACTATTCTGGCCAAAGGACCTGCTGGCTCCTAGGGTTAATGGGGTGGGATGTCAGGGCTTCTCTGGGAGGACATCTGGACTCCTTCCCTTCACTCGCTTGGAGATAGCTGGGGAGCCACTGTGATTTTCTTTTTTTCCTAGTTGGATGTATGTCAAGGACATGATGCCTGCGCTTTTTGGGGAATCTGAGGAGTTTTGTTCTGTTGTGCTAATGGTCTAGGTTTTGATGTCCAGTGTCACCACTGCACTGTATTTCTGTAAACAGACCAGATGTTTTCTATTTTTATCAGTGTCACAGAGCCCATGAGGAACACCTTTATGCACAGTTTGCACCAAGTAGACACACATGTAGTTACACGGTTACTCTTCCAGTGCTCATGTAACTGCATTTTGATCTCCCTCTTGTCTTGTTTTCCTATGCTACCTCCCATCACAGGCATTAGGATACTGCTAGAGCCTAAAAACTTGGATTAACATTTATAAAATTGAAAAATATCCTAGTGATCCAGTGACTTTTTGTAAAGGAAAAACATGTTGTTTCTGTAATTTTTGCTCAAAACCTTATCTTACAGAGCTACCTGGAACAAAGGTGGGGTATTAGCAAAGTTGTGCTGAAGTTGCATGCGATAAGGAACAAAACACGGCAACAGCTTTGTTGAGGTTCCAGCCTTGGAAAGCATGAGCCACACGCAAGGAGATAGCTTGGGTGCTACAGATTCTGGCACAGCTACAAAATTATGCAGTATATTTTTAGTGACAGAAGATAAGCCTGGTGGGAAAAAAATATGAAGGAAAGAAAACAAAAGCCTGGTAAGAGGCAATCCTTATATTTTCTTCTGTAATGTTATTCGTCAGGCAGTCACAGTGATTTGCTACGCCCTGCGGGTCCTTCCAGTTTTTTTGCTGTGGCAACACCAGTCAAACTGATGTGGTCTGTCCTGCACAGGATAAAAAAGCTTTTGTACTGCAGAAGTGGAGTAGAGGAGCCTGTGGGATGTGTGTGACCATAACTGGTCGCTGCCCTAAGACCCTTTCTGCTCTCTGAGAGCAGCTCAAGGACCACAGCCTAATGGAGAAGCCAGCCCCATGGCATTGCATTGGACCGATTATGCTATGGTGCAGGTGGGAAAAGCAACTCATTTCTGGAAAACATAAATAATATCATAATGAGATTGTGACTGATCTTAGACTACAAAGAAACCCAGTACTGTTAAAGTGATGGTTCCCAAGCTTGGTGGAATAACGGGCAGCTGTTAACCTTCAACATTTTTGGTGGAGCAGTCTACAACTTCACCATTGAACTTTAAGCTAAAAGGGGATGGGGTCTGTGGCCGTTTTATTGTGGCCATGGTGCCTCTTGCTGGTCTGCAGAGGACAATCAGCAAGCTGCCGGCCCAAAACAGCTGTGACCACTGGACAGAGCAGGCTGGGGTTATGCAAGGTGGAATGGAAGAAAAATGTTAGAGGAAGGTGAGGGGTTTCTCAAGAAAAAGTATCTTTGTAAAGAGCAAGTAAGCAAGCAAATGTTGTGTAAGTTGTGTTATTAACAGCCCAATAAGCATGGTTGTCTTGCCTGCTCTTAGCCCATTAGAGACGGGCTGTTGGGTACCGTGGTAATGACAAATATATCTTGCTTTGCTGATGTTCAAAGTAGCCTCCATAAGCTAAAACAGACTGCATTTGTTTTGACCCTTAGGGAGTTAACTCCATGTCAGTGACCTTGTTCTACCTAGCAGATGTTCAGGTATTATTTATAAATATTAATATTCAAAGATTATGTAAATGTTTGTTTTGCTGCCTTCCTTAAACATCCATTTTAAGCATTTCATCTATGACATCTTGTATTTTACAGGGAGCCTGTGAATAAGCAGCTTTACTTGATACTTAAAATAGCTGTATCTTTGCTGAGGAGCAGCCTAATGCTGTACTTTTATTATATTTCTTCACAGCCTAATAGCCTGTCGTCAGCTGGTCCTCGCTGCCTTCCCAGGCAGTACTTTTGTCAGGAGGGATGAATGGTGGGGTGAATGGAGCACCAGTAGTTACTTAAGGGTGTGTACCAAGGGCTGGAATAAAACTTGCTTCTCCCTCGGTGAGATGCGGAGAAATGAAGCTCCCCGCAGTCACGTGGCAGCTGGTGAGCAGATCCTGGTGGTGACTGCCTGGAAGCCGCCCGCAGCTAAGAGGTCCCAGGCATATATACCTACATTTAAAAAAACAAACAAACAAACATATACGCATATATGCAGAAACACCGAAGACTGTTTTGCAGCTTGCAGACATGGAATCCCCTATGGACATTTGCGAGCCTCTCTGGGTGTGCGCAATATACCTGGCAGCAAAGAAGACTCAAACCTCCTTGTTTCCCATTTTCATCTCAGGGCCTACGTTTGCCTCACTCCTTCAAAGGTGGATGAGGGGACAGAGAGGCTGTCTCAGAGAAAAACCATGAGCCTTTGAAATCACTGCCGAAGAGAAAAATTAAAGAGATGTCGCAAAGCTTTAGTCTCAGAGCTGGAGTGGAAAACTCACTCCAGGCATTCGTTCAGTAGCAGGCTATTCCCTGTCTTCCAAAGCCTGCTGCAGTGTTAAAAAATAAAAACCGTGGTTTTGTCCAGTACCTGTTTCTGACTGGGAACCGCCTGGCCCTTTGCAGCTTTCGTGCTGCTCCTCAGTGGGTGGTTTTAGGCACCGAGACACACTGGGATGCGACAGACTTTATCACTGGGCCCCTTCTCTATGATTCTATGGGTCCTGCACCTGGGTCGGGGCAGCCCCCGGTACCGATACGGGCTGGGGGTGAAGGGACCGAGAGCAGCCCTGCCCAGAAGGACTTGGGGTTACTGGTGGATGAAAAGCTGGACGTGAGCCGGCAATGTGTGCTCGCAGCCCAGAAGGCCAACCATCTCCTGGGCTGCATCCAAAGCAGCATGGCCAGCAGGTCGAGGGAGGTGATTCTGCCCCTCTGCTCTGCTCTGGTGAGACCCCACTTGGAGTCCTGCGCCCAGCTCTGGAGCCCTCAGCACAGGAAAGACATGGA
>NW_010562742.1:5807-13513 GCF_000687285.1 Phaethon lepturus
GGGGAGACCTTACTGCAGGTACTTCAAGGGGTCCTATAAGAAAGATGGGGACAGACTTTTTAGCAGGGCCTATTGCAATAGGACGAGGGGTAATGGTTTTAAACTGAAAGAGCGTAGATTTAGACTAGATTAAGGAAGAAATTTTTCAGAATGAGGGTGGTGAAACACTGGCACAGGTTGCCCAGAGAGGTGGTAGATGCCCCATCCCTGGAAACATTCCAGGTCAGGTTGGACAGGGCTCTGAGCAACCTGATCTAGTTGAAGATGTCCCTGCTCACTGCAGGGGGGTTGGACTAGATGACCTTAAAAGTCCCTTTCAACACAAACTATTCTATGTTCTATGGTTCTGGAGTTGTTCCTGAACTGGAACAACTGTTCTGGACTGGCAGAAACCTCCTGGATTCCCTGGAGGGGTTATCTCGAAATCAGATGTCCCATGCAACTGGCAGAAACCTCCTGGGGGGTTATCTCGAAATCAGATGTCCCATGCAACCTGAGGCAGAGTTTGGTATTCAAACTGGAGTTTTTGTAAGGTGAAACAAGGCACAAAGTCTTCTTGGTGTCAGAACCCACCCAGAACGGAGACTTGCTGTGTCTGGGCTTTGGGTTGGTCTGTTCTCCTTGTACAACCACTGAATGCAGATGAAAAGTGGGTCTTCTGTGAAGGTCTTCTCTACAGGATCTTTTCTATATGCAGCACCCAAGTTGAATGTGTAATGGCTTTCACCGAAGCTGAGAGGTCACAAAACTGAGCAGCTTACTGCAGAGGAAACAGAAATGAGGGAGCACTCGTCGCTAATTCTCAGGACACCAGGTTGTGAACTTGGCAAAGGAACAAAGACATATAAAGCCACAAACACCTTGACAAGCTGGTTCCCTGAGTATCTTTCTAATATCCACATTTGATTTGAGGCAAGGATACTGACATGCAGGAATTTCCAGAAATAAGATATTGCTGACGCAGTTTTGGAAGGTGGTACCTTAACAGTGAGAGGGTGCAGGGGTGCTTTATCATGTCACATGTAAATCCTATGCAGAAATTGTGGGGCTAATGAATACTGCCCAATACAAGAGAGAAAGCAGAGGTGCTCCCATCAGCCTTAATTTGTGCTTCAAGTCACTTGAATCCCCTCTCAACAAGCAAATATAAATACCTCATCAAAAGGAAAATCTCTTATTTTCCATTTCCAGCTTTTAAATTGTCAGATTTGCTACTGACTGTGCGAGTGTCTCGAGCTTGCTTGGAAGCTGCCACTGTGCTGTGTCTGAGATGCAAAGGGAATAGTTTATTGGTGGGTTCATCTCTCTGTTTTAAGTGGAAGTCTGTGACTTTAAGTTTTTTAAGAGTCCAGGGTTTGCTTTCTGGTTGTATCAGTCCTATGTGTTCTACAAGATCTTGCTGTGGACAGTGATGGAGATAATCGATGTCGACATGTTTGCTGTTTCTGGAAGAAATGCTTCAGTTGAATGTTATGTAATTTCTCTCTAGACCTCGAGCTATAAATACTTGAGCTCATGTTTAATTTGAATAATTCCATGAATTTGGCTGACACTTTTCAGAGACCCTAACATATGCGCTGGAAAGCTTTGCTGGACTGCAGTCTTTGAGCAAAGCAGCACTGCTTCCTCTTCTCAGCCAAATCCACAGCTTCTACAGTGGATCTGTTTAGCTTCCCATCCAGTAGTGAACATCCTAGAGAGGATCCTGAGCTTTGAGATTTCTTCAGTGTTACGGTATTCAGGCCTTTTCCTGCTTGTAATTCTCCAAGCTGATCCTTCTGTATTTATTTCTTCTCACTGAAGAAAAAATAGATATTGATAAAATATTGTTTATGACAAGGAAAAGCTGGTTGATGAGGGTTTTTTTACATTTAATGCTATAATCTAAGTTACTTGTCCTCTGTCTATCTGCTCAGTGTGTCAGATACCACCTCCACTGTTCTTTTCCCTTCCCATTCACACCTTCCTCATCCTGTGCTCCGTCTCAATAAAGAGATTTTTTTTCTGTTTGTTCATCCCTAGTAGCATTTGATGGGAAATTTGGCAAAGCATCTGGAGTCCCAGAGGTTAAACAGTTTAGTTTCCAGAAGGACAGGATTAAAAATCTAGCAGTTCCCAACTGACTCCAAGGATTAGTGACACCAAAGATCTCTTGACATCTTTCTGTGATTGATCAACAGCCGTTTAATTCAATGGTATGTGCTGTAGCCAAGACGAACTTCATAGAAACCCAGGGTTTATTTCTGTGGTTTAAAAAGGGTGTTTCTTTACAGGGCTTCTGTTTTGCTTCAGACACTGCATGCATTTACAGTGTTGCTCACATGAAGTACCTCTGCAAAACTGCATCTTAGTAGAAGTTTTGAAGAGTGATGGGCCAAATGAATATGCAGTTATCATTATCAGTTATGCTTATCACCTAAAGCAGGACTTGGTGATGAGTCGATTCATGCCACTACCTCCCAGGCAGCAACATTTGGGCTGGCCCCACTGGCTCTTCACCTGCTCTTGGATGCTCAGGCCAACCTCTGCCCAAGCCTCCTCCAAAGGGTCTTGGTGTCTCAATGTGCTCGCATTCCCATTGGTGTGCTTTCTTATCGCCTCAGCCCCGGGTGCTGAATGAGGAGAAGGGAGAAGGGAAAAGCAGTGATTGCTCCTGCTGATTGTAGTAGGATTTTGCCCAAGAAAGGCAGGGTAAATATTTCCACTGATAAGTAAATTTTACAGTCTCGTCTTCATATTCTCTGTGTTAAGACCTTCACATTTCAGCCTAGAGTTCAAATGATCTCTACATCTCTCTATTATACTTACTGTTCTATCATCCCTCAAATTAGTAATTAACTGCAGAAAAGAAAAAAAGTAAAAGCAGTTTCATTGATGTACAAGACCTAACCCAACTTCAGGCCTCTTCTCTCAAGGGCTTTCCAGCTTTACACTGACCACCCTTTATTTTGGGTTTAATAAAGCTTCATGGCAGCTCCAGACTGAACCTTAGGCTTTGCCCTTGCAGTGATGTAACTGCTGGTTATCTGAGAGTGAAACTGAGCATTTGGTGCAGGAACATGAAAAAAGAAAAGAATGTGGACGTGGTATTTTATGTTCAAGAGCAGATAAGGAAGGAATAGGAGAGATGGACAAATACCAACTTGACAGTGTTCTTCTGTTTGTGGTTTTGTTTTTTGTTGTTTCTTTTTTTTTAATCTGTGATTAGTGTTCAGTCAAGCGTGGAAATTGCAGCAGTAAATTTCAGTCCAAAGCAGACTTTGGATGGAGGTCTATTTCCTGAATCAAGGCTACATTAAACATTCCTACACAGAGAGTGTCTCTTGCAGTCTTGAAGTGGAGGGGGATGCCCAGCGTGTGTTGGGCACACAGCCCCTCGGAACCAGGGAGACCCAGTGGGAAATACCGCAGCTGACCACTGTCTTCCTCTTCTGGCACAACCTGACTGCGCTGTGATGCCGTCCTGTCAGACACCATGTCGTCTCTGTTAGCACCAGGCCTACCACAGCATGGCTGTTTGAGATGGCAGCACTGTGGGTACTACCGCAATGTCAACAGCTGTGTGTAACAATGAATAATATTAATTACAAATGCTTTCTAGACCAAAAGCCAGAGGCAGGACTGATGGCAGCCTTGTGCCTGCCATGACGTTGGCTGTGTTGGACCGTAGAGCCTTTCTGAAGTGTCTCACTGAGCATCGAGCCTTGCTCTTGCAGAGGCCCAAGTATCAAAAACATGGCTACACTGAAGAGCTATTAGGTATTTACAGGCATCATGGGAATAGATAAGTATTTGAATCATTGCCCAGGCTCTTCTTAACCACCCTGCATGATGTCATGAGGTATCTGAGCAAAGAAGGGCTAACTGGCTATCAACAGGGCACTGCCTATCAGCAAGCTTCTATTGTTTCCCTGTTGACTATACTGCACATCAAAATGCTTGTTATCACCCCAGATATGGTGCTTTTTGCTACATGAAGTCTACCTTGTTTAAAAAAACCCAAACCACATTTTACTGAGCAGAAGGAATGTCATGTAGAAATTCTTTCTCCTGGTGGTGTTTTTAACTTTTCTTTACTCAATGTCCTAAATAATCATAGAGAGTAGAAAGAAGTGTGGCTGCAACCAAAGTATAAGTTCATTGAGTGATTTCAAATTGAAAAGGACTGCATTAAAATACTGTATGTAAGGCAGGCAGGGTTTGTAGAGAGATGTATCATGATTTATCAGGTCAACTGAAAGAACGAGAAATAGCAACCGTCTCCTTAAAAACAGCACTATGTAAGCTAATTTGCTTGATAGACCTTATCATACTCCACAACTGCTCAACTGATGAGGAGAAAAGGGAGCAGAATACTGCAAAGCCTGTGCCACAATATTTCCACTTAATGAAGCCACCATTACGTCTGGCCAAACCAGCAGATGATGCATTTGTGGGGTGACAGAAGGGCCATGTGCTAGTTAGTGTCTGCAGGATGCTGGGTTGCGCATTAGGAAGGACACAACTGCCAGGGACATAAGCAATGTCTCCTCCCAGGGCAAGGAGCCAGTCAAAAGAAAGGATGCATGGCAAGTGTGACAAGGAAAACATATCTGTGATTTTGCCATGGATCTGCCTCTCCTTGATGAGTTATGATGGTCTAAGAAGGAATCCACTGGCTGATGAACGGTTGTATTCTGTGGCCAGATCACTAGGGACTGAGCACATCTCCTGGCCTGGCAAGCAGGGACGGGCTCACAAGGATCTGAGGTGGTGCCACCAAAGGCAGAGGGCTTGCTGACCCGTCATCCTCCTCCATGCCTCTCTCCTCTGGACCTGGTGGCCGACTCAGCCGCCTGGCAGGTCTTTCCCTGGGTTGATTCAAGTCACTGGTTTGGAAGAAAATACCCGACTTGCTGCTGCTGCTGTTGTTGGTTTCGGCTGGGTTAATTTTCTGTGGGTCAGTGAGCTGAACACTCCTACAAAAGGTCCCACCTCAAGCTCAGTCTACTCCTCTATGCAACTTCACCCTTTCCTGAAAGTCATTCCCTGTGTAATCTGGGGAGGGGGCTGAGGACTGTTCTCGCCTGCTGAATGAGCACACCTGTGTTGTGAAGCCCTGTGTACAAGAGGAAAAAATCTTCAGCACTTCTCAGCCCTGCTGCTGGATGTGTTTGTGGCAGCATGTCTGTGTTCCATCAGTGGGTGCAGGCTAGGGCTTTGTGGGTTTTCCCTGTTTCAGGGAATACCTGGGAGAAGGGGAACTGAACACCAACAGGGTGAGAATTTCCTTGGCGTCCAGTGATTCCTTATAGTATATAAGCAACTGAGAGGGAGCCAGGAAAAGGAGCAAGATGGGCTCGTGTCATTGGAGTGAAAAACCTTACCAAAGTCTCTGGGCTCCTGAGGAACATGCCAGTGCTGATTAACTGGAATTTTTCCCCATGTAAAACTTCCTGGTGGACACCCTTATGCTTGGACGGACACCACCAAGACATGAGTAAGAATGAGCAAATGTTTTCTGGCATTTTTTAAAGCATGAAGTACACAGCTGTGTGTCTGAACGTGACATATAGGTGTTTGTAAGCATCTAGGAGTCATCTAAAAGTGCTGGGTTAGCCATGTTTCAGCTTCATTGCTGGGGCAACAGTCACGTAAATCGGAACTGGTGGTGCCGAGGAGCCTGGTCCTGCTCCACAGGGCTTCCTTCAGGGTGGCTGTACCCAGTACAGCTGCTGACGGACGGCGCGGGCGCGACAGGCTGGAGCTGTGCGTGCGGAAGGGGGACGGTGTCACCCTCAGCATGCTGTGCTGTGATTCGGTGGGGCTGGCTTATCAAAGCCCTAGCAAAATCTGCATCAGGGCCAGTCACAGTAATCAGCTTGTCTCATGGGCTTTGCGATTACTCTTCCCCTACTGAAGCCGGGTTGGTGCTTCTTTCTCCTCCAGCAAAGGCAAATGTCAGGCTGTGTTCAAAAGCCCTGAAGATGCCTGGGAAGACCATGTCACTGTGGGTGCAGGAGCAGGATGGATGGCAGCTTGCAAATGTGTTCTGTGTTCTCAGAACAGCGGTTCTGCTGCCTTGTTAGATGTATGGTGCATTCAGAGCTTGGATATGGTCTTGAGGAAGATGCTACGTACAGTAGGTACATTTAGGTACATTAAATACATGCATGCAGCAGGCCCTGCTGTGCGTGGCACTGCAAAAATACAGGTCTGAATCTACAAAGGGCTTGTTGTGCCTCTTAAATACCATCCAACTGCTAATCAGGTTCAAAGTCTAGGTGCTAAAAATCTTTGCGAACCTTCATGGAGGCCACTGTTGTCCTCAGAAAATTAATTTCTGCTGAGCAATGTCTGCAGAACTGCTACTTCTTTCACCACAGTCTGTCTCACTGGCAGGGCCCAAACTGGAGATATGCTCTAGATACTCACATTGGCATGAACCCTGTGAGACCCACTGCCACACATGGAGAGCTCAAGGTAACAGTGGATCCACCTGGACTGTTCCTCAGCAGTTCCTGTGGACCTACCTTGGTGGGTCGTGCTTGGTGTGCCTGTCTCTGTAGGCACTTACCTCCTCAGTGCAGGGGAAAAGGGAAAAAGCTGTGTGACGACATGCTATGGAGAACCTGAGCAAGCTGAGGAGGTCCTGGTCGTTAACGAGAAGCAGTCTACAGTGAAATTTTGATACACGGTTTCTAGTAATAGAGGAGTGTGCATTTAGTATGGGATGTTTTCTGCTTATTTACTCTTTGTGAATTTTCTGGTTGCTAGTTTTAAAACTGCTATGGAAAACCAGTAGTATCATCAATGAGTCATATGAACCAAAGTGGGCTCTTGAGAGATGAATGTAGCTTGTCTTATTGATAAGAAATGAGAAACCCACAGGAAGAGCTCACTGCTTGCAGTTTCTTCTGCTTAGTCCCCTGCTTTTGGGTCTAAATTTGTTCATAAACACCTAAATTTATGATGGTATGGCTCAGTTTTTAAAATCATATGCAAATGTTTCATTCAAGCTCTGGATTAACTGGGCAGACTGTCAACATTGCAGTGCATGCCAAGGGGAAGATAATTCAGTGTTTCAAAAGGGGTCTTACACGGTTATTCACTGGCTTTTCATCCAGTCCCCTCATGAAGAATCATGGACAGAAAAGCGTAACATAAGTTCAGAAATGTTTTGCATGCCACCTTACAGTGCTAATTAAATACAGATGACGTGAAAGAACACTTATTCACTTATCTAAATCTCATTCTCCTACAGGCCCTGCAATTCCTGTTGGAGTGGATGTGCAAGTTGAAAGTTTGGACAGTATTTCTGAGGTTGACATGGTACGTAACCTTCTTTTAAGCCTCAATTATTTCTAGTCATAGAAAGTCCCTCTCATTTGAAACCTGTGGGTTTCAAATTATTGGTCAGATGAAAGTAATGGCACCATTTGGCAAATTCAGAGGCTGATATTCAGAACTACAGACTTGATAAAAACAGGTGATCAAAGGCTTATCTCTGTATCTTCAGATAAAGGTTAAAAGTATGAAGGAAAAAGGGACCTTAAATAAGAGAATAATCAATGCTATGAAGGATCTATCACAACCAAAAATATAAACAGTTGCATATGAAGGCTTGAAGGTATATGGTGAAGTTCACATAAGCCACGCTTACTGCAAGAGTTTTCTTCCTTAGGGAACCATTGAGTCACAGAATCACAGAATCACTAGGTCGGAAA
>NW_010562743.1:0-1832 GCF_000687285.1 Phaethon lepturus
TTATTGTTGTTATCATAGTTGTTTCCTTCTCCCTTGCTGTCCTATTATACTGTTTTTACCTCAACCCACGAGTTTTTTCCCCAATTCTCTCCCCTGTCTAAAATAAAGGAAGAATATTCTGGTATCCAGTAGCTAAGGAAAAGAAACATGCACACACAGTTTATGTAGCTCTGCTTCACTTGGGGCAAGAATTTGTAACATCTCAAGAGATGCTGATCAGATTCTTCCCCATGTCTGCAACTTGTGCATATTCCGTTATCTGCCCTGATGTTGCCTCAATGCATCTATCCAGCAGCAGCTACCTGCCAACTGTGCATCCAGCTGCAATGCTGGCCTCTGGTCATCAGTGACTGGCATGAGCAAGGGAAGGTGCTGGCCACCTCCTGTCCACATCCCCTCCCTCCTCTAAGACCAGGGCAGCCCTTCTGTCTGTTAATGCCTTATTCACAGTCACTTTCTTGGAGTTGTTACAGTCCCTGTCCCCTAAACTGTGGCATATACACTGTGCAGGATCCTCTAACCCACCCACAACCTTCACTCCTGCTTGTTAACTTGCTTTCTAAGCATATCCATTTATGCCGACAGACTGCTGCTGATGAGTCCCAGATACTAATGGCTTTGCAGCTTGCAATAGGGCAGGTCACTTGACTTGGCCCATCAGCAGCCTGGTCGCCAGCACAGTGCTTTCCTAATCCCAGGTAAGGGAAAACCTTCAGAGGCAACAGGTATTAAAGCAGAGAATCTGATACCGTAGAAACTTTGTTTTGAGAAGAATTTATCATCCTTTGATAAGAGCCTGCTGATGGCTGAGGCCCTGGTGGTAAGTATAAAACACATGGACATATCTGAAGTTCTTCAAATGCCTTTAACAAACACACCTTCTTCTGTAGGTTCTTCTCAGTTCTAAATATTTATAATTTCAAGCTGTAGCTAGTATTATTATTGTTATCATTGTTGTTTCCTCCTCTTTTGCTGTCCTATTAAACTGTTTTTATCTCAACCCACAAGTTTTTTCCCCCGTCCCACTAGGGGAAGGGGAAGTGAGCGAGCAGCTGCGTGGTGCTTAGTTGCTGGCTGGGGCTAAACCATGACAAGGGGAAACAACAAATTTCCCATGTACAGGTGTAGAATACCAATGCTCCAGCAGTGTGATGGGCAGGGATTGTTTACAGCCAGCCAGGGGCAGTTCAGACTCTGCTAATAAGCCAATTAGAGGAACAGGCAAAATTACTCCATTTTGCTTGGCCTGCTGAGGTGCTGAGTTCTGGGACCTCCAGCTCCCTGTCACGGCCCGAAAGGAGCCGTTTAGGACAACCTCCCTCCCCTTGGGACCAACAACCAAGTTCGTGATCCCCCTGGACTGAATTAAGGTGAAACGACACCAGCCAACCAATTTAACAATTTAATAGTACAAAAATGCAAGGCATGAGGTTCCATGGAATAACTCAATGGCAACTACTCTAACTAAACAATCCAACTAGACCAACAAGTCCCGTGCAACACGTCTTTCACAATTTGACAAAGAGACGAGGAGAAAGACAGAGACATAGACAAAGAAGATATCACCATCCATGGATCCAGCGGCGTCCTGTTGGTCCTCCTGATTCTTGTTGTTCCTTGGTGGGGGGGGTTCCCATTTCTATTTCCTGATTGGATGGGTGGGGGCAGGACTCGTCTGAGTGGATAATTTTGTTTAGTCCAGTGGTGTGATGGCCCATTAGTCTACATTGACATAAAGTTACTGAATAGTGGTGGAATGGTGCTCAGGGCATTTGTTTGTTAAGGGATTATCAAGGCTCCTTTCAGGTTTCAGTTCTTACCATGATGCAGTG
>NW_010562744.1:0-32207 GCF_000687285.1 Phaethon lepturus
CAGTGGACAAGGGAAGGGCTACCAATGTTGTATATATCTGGACTTCTGTAAGGTCTTTGACACGGTCCCCCCTAACATCCTTCTCTCTCAGTTGGAGAGATATGGATTTGATTGTTGGACTGTTGGGTGCATGAGGAATTGGTTGGATGGTCGCACACAGAGGGTAGTAGTCAATGGCTCAATGTCCAGATCGAGATCGGTGATGAGTGGTGTCCCTCAGGGCTTCATGTTGGGACCAGTACTCTTTAATATCTTCAGCACTGACATAGATAGCGGGATCAAAAGCACCCTCAGCAGGTTTGCAGACCACACCAAGCTGGGTGGTGCAGGTGACACATTGGGGATGGGATGCCATCCAGAGGGACGTGGATAAGCCTGAGGAATGGGCCCATGTGAACCTCATGAGGTTCAACAAGGCCAAGTGCAGGGCCCTGCACCTGGGTTGTGGCAATCCCAAGCACAAATACAGGCTGGGGGAGGAAGGGATTGAGAGTAGCCTTGCTGAGAAGGACTTGGGGGTACTGATGGACAAAAAACTGTGCATGAGCCAGCAATGTGCACTCCCAGCCCAGAAGGCCAACCACATCCTGGGCTGCATCCAAAGCAGCATGACCAGCAGGTCGAGGGAGAGGATTCTGCCCCTTTACTCTGTTCTGGTGAGATCCCACCTGGTGTCCTGCATCCAGCTCTGGAGCCCTCAGCACAGGAAAGACATGGACCTGTTGGAGTAGGTCCACAGGAGGGCCACCATAATGATCCAAGGGATGGAACACGTCTCCTATGAGGACAGGCTGAGAGAGTTGGGGTTGTTCAGCCTGGAGAAGAGAAGGCTCTCCGGATCCTTCTCTTGTTTTTGCAGCCTTCTGGTACTTAAAGGGGGCTTGTAAGAAAGATGGGAACAGACTTTTTAACAGGGCCTGTTGTGACAGCACAAGGGGTAATGGTTTTAAGCTAAAAGAGGGCAGATTTTGACTAGAGAGAAGGAAGAAATTTTTCACCATGAGGGTGGTGAAACCCTGGCCCAGGTGGCCCAGAGAGGTGGTAGATGCCCCATCCCTGGAAACATCCCAGGTCAGGTTGGATGGGGCTCTGAGCAACCTGATCTAGTTGAAGATGTCCCTGTTCACTGCAGGGGGGTTGGACCTTAAAAGGTCCCTTCCAAAACAAAGATTCTGTGATTCTATAATATACCTGATGGTTTTATGACTATGGTACTATGCAGTAGTTGTTAATATTGCACTCATTATCGTGATTCAGGGCCCTTGGCAAAAGAAAAAAAATCTCATTCTGAATAAACTAAATGAAACAGCCAGAAATCCCTCATTGTTTTAGTAACTGCTCACAGTATACTGTATTACATGGTCTTAATGAATCAGTGAGGCAGATTTCTTCATAATATTCATTGATATTTAATATATAGCTTCAGGAAATACCTTCAGGAAGAGAGCTATTTTCTCCCTTCTCCATGTTGTTTTTCAAATTAACAGCTTGAGCCTGATTCATCACTGAATGGTGATGAGTTTGTGAAATTTGAGGTGAAATTTTGTTCACCTCAGTTGCATTAAATGAAATTACAGCACAAAAGAATTGGCTTAGGGGCTTTACATCCTAGAGATCTTCAGCAATCTTTCCTCATGGTGCATGCTTTCCATGTGTTTTACATGGAAAGTTTTGGACACCCGGAAGGATAAACAAATAGTAGACACGAGCTGCAGGTACAGGTAATGTAGCATATTAGAGTATATTAGTTAGTTAGGCACTACTTCCAACAAATCATCAATACTCAGAAACAAAGGCTGTTCTGTATTTATGCACTAATTTTACATGACTGTTTCAGCGACAAAAGTGCCATTGCTTTTCTGGTTGCCTACTCAAGCAACCTCTGTGACACTACGTACTTCGAGTGAAAAAATATTCTAGTATATAAAAGCAGGAACAGTTAAATACAAAAGAAGGAAATACTTCAACATGCTTTTTCATTCTAACATTTTTTCAGGTTGGAACAGGTTCTTCCTATCCACCTCTTAGCTGTTGTCAAGCGTAAGTGCACTTTTCATCCAGTATCAGGTAACATGATGGTATTTACACGTTTTTATCCAGTCAGCTTTGATAAACAGACTATTTTATGGTATTCTCTTCAGTCCTTGAATATTATTATTCTTTTCTATGCTGCTTCCAATGGTCCACCATTCTTTTTGCAAATGTGAACATCAAAAGTATACACACATTATTTTTTTTCTTGAGGGGAAAAGAAACGAGTGGGTAGTTACATCTAATGAGCAGGGTCACTTGCAGAGATAAAATCAATTCCCTGACTATTCCTTGGCTATCTATCCACATATTTTTCTAAGAGTTTATGTTTAACTGTATGTTACTTATGGTTTATAAATCCATATCACGCTTTCTATTATATGGCTCTCCCTGTACTCCAAATCCTTTCCCCATTCCAAGGTGCACTTCAAATTCCCTGCTCCCAGATAATTTTTTCCTTATTATTAATGATTTATTTTGTTAATATTTGTACCTATGTGTAAGCTGCATAGGGGTATTGATGGATCAAGGCAGGATACAAGGCTTGAGGGAGAGTCTAGGGTTGAAGGCGATGTTCAAGTTATCGTTCTGCATGACAGGCAAAGACGATATAGAACAGGAAAAGTGGTAGCAGTGAGGATATATTTGTTAGAAGTGGTGACAGCAGGCCGGGAAATAGATGTTTCACTTCATTCATGCTGAATTTGATTTGTCGTATGAGTATACATTAAAAGATGTCAGGGAGAGAAGGGCAGGACTTTTGTTTGCACAGAAAGGTTGTATCTGCACTAATGTACAGTGCAGACCCAGGCACAGGTTCAGTCCTGGAACTCATCCACCCACACTGTCAAACCACTCAGCAGTCCCTGCCAGCATTCTGACCTTGCCACTACTCCAGAAAACAGCCTGGGAACTAGCAAAGGTCAAGGACCGCTCCCAAAGGGCAATTTAGATGAGACTGTCCTGCTGGGAAAGGAAAGAAAATGTAACACTGTGGAAGTGGCCAGACTGTGCCAGCTGGCCTCAGAGAGAGAGGCTAGTGTTTTTGTACCGATGTAGCCAAGTAATCATGTCTGGAGTAGACTGGTGTATATGTGAATGCAGAGAACTCATAAGACATCTTATGAGTTGAACTGTTGAACAAGCTGCACTGTTCTATGTCAATGAGAGCACCCAAAGATGAGATGCCAAGGGATCAGAGAAAATTAAGAAGAAAGATGAGAAAATCTTCAGAGATCTTCAAACAAAATACTTGGCATTAGAAACATTTTTGCATGGGCCAGCTTCCTAAGCACTTTCAATTACTTTGACTGTACTGGTCACTTCAGTAGTTTCCAGGGCACCCTTTATTATATTTGACAGTAATCTCATCAGTAGTGATTTTATCAACTTCCAAGACATTGATGAAAATGTTGAAAATTATGATATCTAATGCAGAAATACAGACACCTGTATGATGACTCTCTATTGACAGTTATTTTTGTGATCTGCCAGTTAGCCATCTCTTAATCTGGTATTATGCTTTATTGTTAGTGTACTGTGCTGTATTTTGAATAATAGTGTCAGGCAATATGAGGTCATTCACCCTACAGGAGTCCAAATATAGCTACACAACTGTTTTCTCAAACAATCATGATCTTGTCAAAGTATCACATCAAACTCTTTGAGAAAAACTAATTTTCAGAAAATTATCTCGATCAACTATATTCTTCACCCTTCACTCTTTTTTAGCCGCATCCCACGTCAGTCCTCTGACCCCCTCCGTCCTAGGTTTTGTATCACACTATCCAGTCTGTAATTACTCCAGTCTTCCTATTTGCTTTTAATGAATTCTGGTACTACACTAACAATTTAGCAGTTTCATGAAATTGTCACTTTTTTCTGGAATTCACAAGTAAATAACATCAGGAAAAGTATATGAGGAACCAATTCTTTAAGGACTTTTTGATGTAAAAAGGATTTAAAATGATTATCTCTAGAAGACGTTTTTTCAAATCCTTTTGTTTCCAGTTAGCTAGTGAATGGATGAGGGACTTAATCTTTCTCAAATGATACAAGTTCATAGCTCATCTTTCCAAATGCAGAAAATATATATACACTGAGACTGAGAAATTCTGCATTTTCCTTATCATTAATACGTTGATCATGTCCAAATACTTCACCATTAGAAATTCCAGTTCTTACTGCTTTTCATCCAGGTTCCTAGCATTAGTACGCAACATTTTGACTCCTCATTTTCCTTATCACATCAATTTAGTTTGTTCATATCTCCTTCAGTTTGACTGTACATTGTATTTGCTTTCTCGTGAGAAGATTTCATCCCCTAGCTGTGACACTCAGAGCATTCTATTTCTACACCTTGCTCTCCCACTGGAAGATAGCCCAATGCTCTCCTAAAATAAAACTTCTACTGTCCAAACAAAGTTTTCTGCCTCCTCCCAGTGCTTGCTCACTTTCCAAAGTCCCAACAGTGTTTTCTTGTACTTTCTATAGATTACAAATCTTGAGAAAATGCACTGTCAAAAATGCATGGAAAGTGTAGAAGTATTAGAAAGGCAAGTAAGAGATGTTTTGAAGCAAAAGACAAGACTAGCTGATCTACAGAGGTAAAGACCTTCAAATGTAAATATTACACACTTAAATAGGGGCTCTGTAGACATGTTCATTACACAATTAGATTGCATGCAAAGTATCTGAACAGCAATATGGGCAATTTAGTGGGGACAAACCAGAATTCCATTGCTCTTTCATGCTTAGGGAACATGCCAGGTAAGCAGAAAACACTGGCCCCTTTTTTGCCTTTATTTTGCTTAGTAGAATTTTTGACATTGTCCTAAATGGGAAATGGAGCAGGGTTATATCCTAATAATGGTTCCCCTCCTGGGTTCACAGTGTTATCGGCACGACCAAGCTCATTCAGCTTCTTGCAGCGGTGAGAAAACTGTAAAGAAGCATTTCTCCTACAGAGAAAAAGATCGAGATGGCTGCTGAAACTACATGCTACGCTAATGTTGTGACTTCCCCGGTATCTGAAATAGTTCTGAAACCATTTTCAGGAATCTGATATGAGGTGCCAGCAAAACTGGCTCTGTCGACAGTTAAGTGTTTATAATTGACAAAGGTCAGCTAGATTGCATGAGTTTCAGTGATGGAAGAATAAACTCAACATATATATATTAAGAGTGTTCAAAAGCTATAGAACATTTAAAATCCATTAGCTAAAATTATCTTTCCAGATAATTTTGACAGGCATAAACAGTAAGAATATACTTTTAAGAGAATTTGTGCTTTCAGACTGTCTTAATGTTGCAAAATTTAAAAAAATGTAATTGTTGGGGGGTGCTGATGCATTCCAGATTGTGAACTGTTGGTGCCCCTGAAGGCAAAGTTGTTTTATAAACTTTAGCATCTTTAAGACTTTTTTCCCACACACAAAAATGCCAGAGACATCAAAGCAAGATATTGTAAAGGTAACAAATTTGATATTATCTGAATTGCTAGGAAACTGTGTTAAGAATGTACAAATCTTTACGAAGTATAGCTGTCTCAGCTTTACATTTCTATACTTGTTGCATGAATTGTTAGGATGTAAGTTGATAATAAGCACTTACTAATTTAAAGGCTTATTCGAACACAGTATCTTGATCCTGAAAACTAGGTGAATGTCTCATCAAATTTCCTCTGCTTTTTGTTCCAAAATTATTGAAATTAGAACAGTATATTGTGATGTCTTGAACGTCTGATCACAGCAGATTCCCTCATATTAAGAGAAGCACAAAAGGATTTTTTCTCCTTGGGGGCCTTTTTTTACACTTATATTGAGCTTAGGGACAAGACTTAATCAGATCTGGAAAGAAGCACTCCTATTTTCCTTAAGTTATGCCAACGCTACACATCTCCATTTTCCCCCCTATGTTAGGAATATCTATGGTGACCTGATTAGTCATTTTGCAGAACAAAAATGTCTGCAAAGGACCAGAATCACTCACAGCCACACAACTCTATTTCCAACATCGGACAGCAGGGTGAGTGCAAGCATTTGCCATGTAAACAAGACCTCTCTGTTTATACACATATTGTAAGTATTAGGTGCTAGTGAGTTGTTTCTAGCAGACATCCGGATGCTATTATATGTGGGAAAAAAAGGGTTGACGGTTTACTTACTTAGAATTAATGTTCACCCTTTTTTCTCATCTATACAGGAGAATGCAAATCTTTTGTAGCCTGGTACAGGTTGCTAAGACTATTTCAAAGCCAGAAGAAAGATTGTACAACTTCACAAATACAAGAACAAACAGGGAAGAAGGTCCATTGACCAAGAACTCCTCAGTTAGGTTTTGTATTGTGTAGCACAGCCATACATTTCTACACATGGTCAGAATACAGACATTGTTTTTGAATTATGAGGACAAATTTGGGCACCCACCTGAACTTTGGAAATGTCACCCATGTCTTAAAAATGTCTGTTGAGGGACATCATAAAATAATTCTTCAGACACTTTGGACACAAAATTAAATTAAACACCCGGCACTTGCAACCTCAGTCTTGTCTGATTTGGCTTGTACTGGCCTCTGTGGAAGAAAAGACATTGACTGGTCTGGAAACACACTGTTTTGAGCATCTTCTCTAAAAAACAGAGAAGATAGTCCTTATTAGTAAATGAGTTCAGCACAGAAGGTTTATCAATTCGCGTATCTCTGGAGCCAGACAGAAAACAAAAGCCAAGAAAGAAATGAAGAGATCTCTCTCTATGAAGAGACATATTTATAAAGTTCTTAGAAAGTGAAACTTCAATCTAGTAGCTTCTGTTGGTCTATAATGCAGTAAGTGTCAAAATATGTTTCTAATATAACTTATTATCTACATCCATCTACATAACTATTATAATTAACAAACTATAAAAAGAAACAGTTGGCATGCCTTTTCACCATCTTTTTATTCAGATGAAGCTAACCTGTTTTTACTGTGTTTTGTTTTTGTTGACCTATTTTTTGTCAGGGTGACCACTGCCATTAAAGTTTCAGAATAATCACCTCTGTGACTTCAGTGGCACTTTGTTGTTAAAACACAGGTAAAATGCAGTCATCTTCGACAGAGAAAAGGCCAGCCACCTTCAAAAAAAGTCTGCTGAGAATGTCCAGAACAATCTGCACAGTAGCTCCAACAGCAGCCAACAAGTTCAGAATAAAACCAGGCAAGACAGCTGGAAACCAGCCAGGTGGCAGTCCTGATTTACACATAAGCAGCAGCTCTTCCAGTTAATAAACCCGCATAGCTTCATGGCACTGTGCCAACACACATGAGCTGAAAGCCCGCACATCCTTTTTTTTTTTTTTCAGCACTAGCTCTCTTTTTCATGACCGCTGGCTTCCAAAGAGCATATGCGGTGTCTCCCAGCTTGACAGAAGTGCCCCTGCCCAACGGGGCTTCTCCACGCTGTAACGACAGCTTTCATAGTTGTACTGCAATGCTCCACTGCTCTTTGAGGGAACATCCATTTAGGAGCTAACAGTTCTAACCCCAAGTTCATCCACAGGTTATGTAATTAAGCCTTTTTCCAGGCTGGCCTCAGACTTCTTCTAATTTAACATTCAAAAAAGGTGAAGGGCTGTAGTGCAAATAGATATTACTGCTCAGGGTCGTCAAAGTCTAAATAAGCCATAGAAAATGGCTTAATAATTAAAATTAAAATAATACAATAAGATCGCATGCAAAGCTGCGATTTAGATTTTTCCTGGAGTAAGAAAAAAAGACTTTAATGTGATTTCTATTGCCTTCCAGAATGCTACCAGGATGCTACTCAGATGCATCTTGTACCTTCATTTGTCTGCTGTTTTCTCCTATTGCTGCTCTCAAAAAAACCCACAGCAATGGAGAAAAGAGCAAGCAAAATATTTTATTAACAACTAAGACACTGAATAATCTCTTTTAAAATTATTTTCTTGGTATTATCAAAGATCTCTCTGAAAGACTTGGTACAGCAGACAGTAATTCACATTTCGTAAAGGTACCTTTTGTGGCCACCATGTTTATTTAGCTAGATAAAGAGAAACTGAGTTTAGAAGAACAATGACAACTTGTTTTATCTACAGCAGGAAATACTAATGAAACAATTTGCCAGAAGACAATTACAGGGGTGATGCTAAGTGTCTTCTCGTTGTCGTGAGAGAAGAGATAAGAAAACAAGAGATACATTTTACAGATTTTTTCTAAGCATTCTTCACATTCCTTTACCTGCTACAGACAGTGACTTTAGTAGGCTGACCAGCATTCCTTTAACGAGCAAACAGATGGCTGGCATTTAAAATCTCCACCTTTCTGTGTTTGGATCAGGACCAGATTCAGTGCTGACACAGTGAGTTATACATTGAGTGGAAAGAATACAATGGTCAACAGGATAATGGAAACAGAAAGAATATTTTCTAATAATATAATTTCTTCTCTGAAAGGCTGTTCTTTAAGCAGTCACAATGTTTGACATCAGAAGTTGTTATGTGATGACAGTAAGTGTAGATTTAATTATCATTAAAGTGGTATGGCTCTGGGAAACGTCCCATGTATTGGTCTGCTTTCTTGGAACACCAAAAAAATTGTAGAGGACCATGCCATACCTCATTCACAGATAGTAGACTTGTACCTTGTGACTAATCCAATCACTGTATTTACTGACAGGGTACAACACTACCATTCACCTATCATACCTGTGCAGATGAGTTGCTGACACCAAGAAATACCAGTAGTATGCAGTAAAAATACGTGTATGTTTGGTCACTGACAGTTTATGGCATGGGGACATGCTCTTCTAACTTGGATGGCTAAAATTACACATTTAAATCTGCTTCAAGGCATGACCTGTCCCCATCTCCCTTTTTTAGCCAGCTGAACTGATGTCCACACTCATAGGGGAGTACTGTTGTATAGGTCTCCGGGATCAAAATGGTCCATTCACTCCTCAGTCTGTTCTTTTGGGAATACTGTAACAAATCAGGAGAAATACATTTATACTAAAGTAAGCAACTACTTCTGCAATCTCTTTGGACAGTAATGATGGGCTGATATCAAAGACCTCGGGTCCATGCCTTTCTTTAGCAGCTATTAGGTGTACTGAGCAGCCGTGGAAATCAGACCAGACACTTTCACTTGTTCCCTCTGCAGAGGTACTAGACTGAAGGACCCCTAACATATTTTATGGTCTCTGTACTAGTTGCTTATTACTCTACTGAGAGCAAAACAGACTTTTTTTGTCTGTTCCTTTTTTCTGCTCCTGTTTTTGTTCCTTGTGTGTCAACCCACAGACCTCCAAATCTCTAATTCTGGACTGAACTGAGCTCTATATGGACTGTGTTAAGACTGCAGGCTTCTTCAGATATTTAACCCAAAGCTAAGTTCTAAAGCTCTATGTAGCAAATTTCCATTGAAACAAGGAGTTTACATACTGCAGACCAACTCAACCTACCTACAGCCTTGGTTCTAGCACAAGACATTTATTCCACCAGTACAAGCCAGCTTGTGTGTCCGGAGAATGTTACATTTGCTGATCTTGTGACTATGCATAAAGTAAAAAACAATTTGTGATAGATTTGTGCTTGTAAGGTCAATAACATAATCTTTAATATTTCTTTAGGTTAAGACTGAAGATTGAATGGATGAAGAATACACTATTTTGGTAGCTGGACTCACTGAGGGATGTTTTCAGGCATGATTTATGACCTTTATGAACCAAAGTCATACATACATACAGGTGAGTGTAAAGTTAAATAGCTTGTTCTAAATTATTGACTTTAATATTGTTCATTTTTAAAATACATACAGCTGTTCATCTAGCTATGTGACAGTCATAGTTAGGAAATCACTGGCTCTTCTGTATGTGGCATGACACTTTTTACATATAAAAGTTCAGATTGGTAAGTAGACAACATGTCATAAAATAATGCGTGCTCTATTGAAGAGGATGTACAAATACAACATGTATGAGGACCTAACACTCATATTAGTATGCTTTTTGTATGCAAGTGAAATAATTTCTTTAATGTTGCATTGGTTCACATCAATCTGAAATAGAAAAGATCATTGTTAAAGACTCAATTTTAGCATCACGTAATATGAAGTTTTACAATATACCCTTGGGCTCACTCCTCTTGTCCTTACTCAGACAAAATGGCAACTATAATGCAAGTACATTAAATAAAGGATGATGAAATCAGACCCCAAATGTTTGTTAATTTTATGAGAAAAAGTGAATAAAAAGTCCTGGAACATTATAAAATATAGAACAGTTATGCAAGTAGTACTAATGAATTTGAAGAAAGCCTTTTAGTCTCCCATTTAAATACATAATTAAGCAGTTTTTATTTACCCAGGAGGTAAGAACAGGTTGAAGAAACTGTTAAGGCTCTTTGGTAACTTAGACAAACTTTTCTGTCTACTGTCTACCTACTTTGGAAATAGTTCTTTATGTAGTGCAGATAAAGGCACTACATAACAGCAACTGCAGCTACAGCAGTATGGGTACCAAAAGGTAAGCTGAAAGGCTTTTTCACCTGCCAAAATCTCACCTAAACTTGATATGCCCTGATTTAGCAATCTCTTATACATGTGGTCTTATGGTTCTTTTTGTTGTTCACAACCTACTGTTTTCCAAGACAGGTAGACAATATAGACTGACATGGTTATAAAGACTAAGGCAGTTCTCTAACTCCGGTTCGATTTCACAATAAGTTCTGCACATTCAATAAATTCTGCAGTATCTGAGCAGGACCAGGCTGGTTGCAGTGACAGGTCTCATCAGCAGTCCCAGACATGGTGAGGAAATGAGTGATGTCTGGGGTCCATCCAGTCAGGAACAGCAGGAGGCAGGGCCAGAGACAGGGCTGGAGACAGGGCAAACAACAGTGCAGGTCCAGGGTCCACCCAGTAAGTCGGTCAGTAAGTCAGGAACGGGACTGGGCTGGGCACAGGCTGTTCTGAACATTCACTGTTCCTAAGAAAACACAGACATTTAATGCCCTCATGGGCTAGCCTTGCTCCCCAGCTGATGTCTTTCAATCTACAAACTGCCCTTAGGACATCTCTGACTGTTGGCATCAGTACTCATAACTGTACCTATTCATGTACATTATTAATCAGTCCTGTGAATGACCAAAAGACATGATCACTACTTTTTTAAGACTTTTGTACCAAGAATTTTTTCAGCACTTCCTCTGACATACAGAGCTTTCAAATCAGTTCAGAATAAATCAGTATCTTCAGATGCTAGATTGTGATGAGCATCTTTTCTAACAATTTACCACCAGCACAGATGTAAAACAATCCCTTTCTTTTACCTGTCACAAACTTTCAGCCTCAGATTCACTGTTCTTTGCAGATCAACCTCCCCTGAGATTCTGAACCATCAGGTAGTCGCAGAGGTATTATTATATCCTGGGCCAACTTAACCTTCTTGAATCTCAGCATCTGAGATTGCTGACATCTTGATGAGGAAACAATACATCCATTTTTGCGACCAGGCATGTGTATTCAAATAGCACGACCATCTCCTGGACTCTGGCTGGCTTTCAGTAGCATATTCAGGCAATTCATTACATAACTACATTCCAAATCCAATTTGTTCTGTAATAAATTGTTCTACTGTTACCCATCAATATCGTAACTGCTGACTTTCCAGGGACAACAAAAACCTATAGCAAGGCCCTTGGTGGATATCAGGAAATATCTAACAGCTTTCAAGTGTTCCTAGAAGTGAAAAAGGAGAGCACAGAATGTTTAGAAACTGAAATAGAGAGATTAACATTACGGTACAAAACACAGTGAAGAATTAAAATGCTTAAGCCTATTGTCTATTAGTAGATGTTTCCAATGTTTAAAACAAAGATGAGAATTAAAAATAGCAATATCTTTTAGTAAGAGAAGGAGAGGATGGTAGAATAAGGAGAAGTTTTCTTTCTCGTTACTTCCAAATGTTTCTAAAGATAATTTATGTTTCTATCTCACAAACGATACTTGGAAAGCTGCACTTACTTGATTCAGTAGACTGTAACTGCAAATGCAGCTGTTGAAAACAGAATTGTTTATTCTGTTGCTGTGCTTTCCTGGCTGTGACCAGATGCAACCAGCTGTTAACCAGTTGCTTCTCTCTGCTCATCTCCTGGCAACATGATGATCAACAAGCCCTACAAAATGGTTATAACTGACTAGAAATAGGAAACAGTTTAGACATTTACCTCCAAACCAATGATATAGTGATGCAGTATTTATTTATTTAAGATTATGAATCTGTTCATAGATTGATTTTAGGATGATTAAATTTGCATTTAAAGTTATACTATGCTTAAAAACGAGCTTAAACATGTGCTCAACTAAGCGTTTGTAAAAGCAAAACACAGGCAAAAGATACAGACAGCATGTTTTGGTGTGTATTCTTGTAAATGCTTTAGGATATGACCAAAAATGTTCAAGGCACTGATTACATTCCCACAGGTAATGCAATATTTGTTCCTCTGTTCTCTACCATATGGCACACAACTGAGTTTCCCTAGCCCATATTTAACATGCACACCATTTGAACACTGGATTATTACGGGTTTGTCCTAAGCTTTTCAATACCGTGATAGCATCTCAGTACTTTACGAAAGGTAATGAATTTATCTCACACCCCTTCTGTGAGTAAGAATTATCATTCCCTGTTTTTATGGAAGAATGCCAAAACGATCAAAATACCATTAATTCTGGATGTCCATTTTGTTACATATGCACCCTCTTTTTTGTAATATTTTACATGATAGAAGTACAGACTCTGGTTGCAGCTCTAGTGCTTATACTTTTGTTAAGTCTAGGACCAAAAATATTGTGGCACCTTGAAAATAAAGAACATGTAATTCCTCCCTAACTTTGAAAATCTGATTAAAAGTGACTTGCCAAACAGAAGGAGGACTGGTATAAAATTAATTTTTTCAGGGCATTTTCTTACTTACCTGATCTTTGTTTCTCTTCCAGCAATATTCTTCCTCTTTTGACTCCTGCAATCATTCCAAGCAACATTTTGCACTTCATAACACTGATACTGGTTCTGAAGGAGGGCATCCTTTGCACTGTGTAAGCCTGGGACTCTGGAGTAAAAATAGGATGTGTTGCCATCAAGAGAGACCGTGACCTAAACAGACAACAGCTGAACTAGGAATTCACAGTTATTTTTAAATGTGAGGTTTCCTTGTAAATTTAATGTTCCTTTAAGATGGATTTTTGGGCATAACGAGAGATCAAATCCTCGATTATCATTCAACACTGACACTGACATAGTTTATCGCTTGGAGGAACTGCAGTTACTACATATAAAAGATGTGAATGCAAGCAGAATAATGGATTCTGAACCAACTGAGAAACTCCAAAGTTAATTCCATATGACCCCTCTTCAGTTTACACTTCATGGTGAGGTAATTTGCTCGTGCAAATTAAATTTAGATATCGCCAACCTAAAACAACTTCTGTATTTATTCATGTTTTTACTGATTCATGAAAGAGTTATGAACAAAAGGCCTTTTCTACATGTTATAAACATGACTTTCAAATAAAGAAACTCCTTTTATCTTTCAAGCCCAAACTAGTTTGACTAAAGAAGGCTGACTCTTTGCAATCCTTAATGATTTCAAACCAATCAAAAAGCATATCAAATCTCTCCTTCCTGAACAAGCTCATTCAGAAACTAGCCAAAATCCATGAATGTTCATCTACGTGAAGCTAAGAAAGTAGACCTGGTGTTTACTGGATTCATACCAAGATCAAGAACTGAACATACCCTAGCAGCACTGGAAATGGACTACTACAAATGCACAGGAAGCAGATACTCAGTTCTCATTTTGGATCACTTTCCAGATTAACTTTGTCACCCATAAAATCTTCTTGCGTTATTGAGAAGAAATGGCATGATGTCACCACCATGTGTAAGAGCCGCCTGGTCTTCTCTGGAATGACATACCCAACCATAGCCGTAGAGAAATCTCTCTCATTGCTAGGGTCACATCTTTCACTGATTGTTCCAGCATTTTACATGCAACATCAATTGAACAAATTCGATGTCAGCAACAAGTGGATACAAAGCAGTTGTAACTTTTGCTCCATAACATTTGACTACCTTGTTATTATCAACATAGCCCAGCACTTAAATAAAACCTGTTGCTAGGTAAAGAACAGCAGACTAAAACTGAACTTTGGGCAAATGAGGTATAATGATAAAAAGCATTTCACTTCAGTGGAAAACATTTCAAAAGTTTATAGATAAGTTAGAGGGTTTAGAGTTTTAGAGTTTTATTGATATATTATTTTATTTTATAAATATATTTTATTTATACATGCCTAATTAACCAATTAAATCTGCAGCATGAGTAATGTTTGTTATCATCTCAGATTGGACACGATAATTTTTTTTTTTCTGATTATAAGCTATATCTCAATCATTTCATTAGCCATCACAAACCCCAGGCATCTTATTCCTTTTTTTTTTTTTTCTGAACACAAGAAGCATGAGCTTAGGCATCTAAGTTTACTATGCTGTGAACCATTAGGAATTTACCTGCACATCATTTTCCAGTTTCTTAAAGTTTGGAAACTCT
This sequence comes from Phaethon lepturus, assembly GCF_000687285.1. Taxonomy (NCBI): domain Eukaryota; kingdom Metazoa; phylum Chordata; class Aves; order Phaethontiformes; family Phaethontidae; genus Phaethon; species Phaethon lepturus. The sequence continues at coordinate 14,638 of NW_010562744.1, forward strand.
GACCTAGTCCTCATGATACCGAAAAAGACATCATCACTCAGTGAACTTCAGTGCGGGAAGAACCTGTATTGTATGTTTTCAGGAGCAAGACCAGCGACCTTACATATATATCAACATTTGAAAGAGTAATTTCAGAAATCTAAAGCTGACTCATGATGCTTAAATGTTTAGAAGCAGTAACTGTGATGTGGCAATTATTGTGCGCATTTGTATCATCATTAGCTGCTTTCATTTAGATTCTGCTTTCGTAACTCATTTGCAATGAGCAAGGGTTCTGCAGGGCTCTCCAGATGGGTTCCTACAGAACACTGTTCTGATTCCTACAAAATATAATGTAAAGTCATAGGCTCTTTTTTTTAACCCAAGGCAATCTATACTCAAGGCATTCCATTTCCTGGATGTATTAAGTATTTTGGATTAAGAATGCGACTAGCAAATATGCTCTTATACAGTGAAAAGTCTCACAACAAGGACAATGCTTATTGCTATAGGAAATTCTGTTCTGTGACAACTTCCATAGAAGATGGACTGAAGATGGACAAGTTCCTTTAGGAAGTAATTTCTCAGTGTTCTTGTACAGCACTTTTTGAGCTGTCTTCTATAGTATAGATATAAACCAAAATATATATGAAAAAATAAATACATCCTTAAACCTTACCAAAAGAGAACGTTTCACTCTGTGAATTTTCTCAGTGTAGAATTTCAGTTTCCAAAAACAGTCCAAAGACATTTCAGAGACTGTAAAAATTGCATCCCAGAACAGCATTTATCACAATTTTATGAACTCTCACAGGTCTATGGGATTTCATGACACTTTGTAATCTGCTTAAAATTCATGCTTCTGACAACTTGTGACTATTTGAAAAATCACTGCATCAGTTTCTTGATCTCAAAATTATGACAGAAAACTCAGAAAGCACACCTCAAAGAACAAAATCAGCAGGCAAATAAAAAACAACCTGAAGTATATTTTAATGATTTTAGAATATTTCAGGACTATGTTGGGACTTGACTCATATTTAAATGTCTGGCATTACCAACAGTGATATTCCTCTACATGGCAGTTAAGCTAACTGCTTTCATCTCCATTTGAGTTTCATAATCCAGTGCCAAAGCACAATGTTATACTTCTACATCTGGCATTTGTAAACGTCATTGTTGGGACATACGTTGCTGAAACAATTCTTCGTTTTCTAAAGCAAGTGATTTTTCTAAAGATTCAGAAGCCATGTTATTAATTTCCTAATTTCTTTTTAGTATGCTTGTAAAGAAAGATGTCTATATGTCTGCAAATATCGATATGAGAAGAGGCCCTGAAACATGATAATGACAGCTAATAAAATATAAAAGCAAAGCTTTGCTTTCCTGTTGCTTTGCATACACAGTAATAAAACTACTTCCCCAGTAGGATATAAAGTTAACATCTCTTTCTAAATTGCTTCAGCCCTTATGCTCACAAATGGTATGGTATTAAGCCTAAAGGAACATAAACATTATTTTATGGCATAGTATATCCTCACTATAGAAATACTGTGCGCTATTCAAGAAAGAGGCTCTCTAAAACACTTTCAAAGACTATGGTTCCCATTTGATTGATGAGTTAGGAGATCACAGTGAGCGTTGTCACATACAAAAAGTCAGGGCTGGTAAGCCTACAGGACACACATTTAATCCTCAGGAGGAAGAAAGAAAAACTAACAGAGCAATACTGAAATGCAAAAGGCAAGAAGCAGCTGGCTTTAAATTAATACCTATTTAAATAGTGTAGATGGAGGTAGGCCAACTTTTAAAGTAATTTAGAGGAATCCTATTTTTACCATATTACTAATTACTGAACTTTGTGAATTAGCTCTGTACTTTTTAAAACTCCATTAGTCATATCTACTTAAGAAAAAAAGTAATCATACATTAATTCTTCAACACAGTGAATCGTGAATCATACTACGGTTGTATTTCAGGGTGGGATGTCATCATTATGAAGCTTATAAGTCATAAAGTTCAACGAGGTACTTGTGAAAAGAGCAAGCACTCTAATAGAGGAGGAATTTCAATTTGAATGTACCAAGAGTGCAACTCGGTAAGAGTGCTGTTGTTAACCGTTACAGAATCACCACATGGCAAAGGAACAGTTTTCCCTCCTGAAGTGCCTTTCTTACCCTTCCTCCATAGGGAAGGAGGCGGCAGGGTAAGAATTGCATAGGATGCATAAGAATGGCCGCACTAAAGCAGTCCTAAATTGGTTTCCAAGTTTAGCTTCAAACTATTCCAGGGGTCCCTGACGTTGCATAACTCACAAATCCTGCATGGTCATCTAGGAAATGAAACAACGGCAGTTGCTATTCCAATGAATCTCACTGCTATACTTCCACATTTGCATTCCTTTGCTTGGGAACAATCAGAATCTGAATCACGCTCCTTGACTATGATTACTCACCTAAAGGTATTGTCCTGCCAAAAACCACACTGGCTTGTCAAGGGCTTGCATGAGCATTCTTTCAAGACTTAAAGTAATGCTTCACCAGAAAAGTTGTTGGATAACGTAGTTTAGCCAAACCCCAAATAATTTCTACTTCTTTGAACTGCAGTAATTCTTAGAAATTCCATTTGATATCAGCATCACATTGTGGTATGCACTTCACAGACACACTACTGTTTAGGGCAGCGCTGGAGAGCCTATTACCTGAATACTGTGAAAGTGAGACACAGGAGTGAGTAATTTGATCAAGGCTGCACAACAAAGCTCTGGCAAAATTTACAGGAGAAGCTAGGTATCCTAATATAAGGTTTTAAAAATTACAGCATAAACAATAATAAACACTCATGCAAATGCAAAAAAAAAGCCCAAAACTTTCAGACACAATAATTAAAGGAGAAAATATTCCTTTTAGAATAAAAGATCAAGTGTTTTCTCTTCCAGTGACAGAACCCAGAATCCTTTTAACTAATTTGTTGAGGAAATATGCCACAGTGGAATTTAGTATGACTGATTAAACGATGTTAATACATTTTCCAGCTTTGGGTCCCGAGTCCCATTGCCCTATCTATGACCTTTCTAACTCAGGAATTATGTTACTTGTTCTACTAACAAGCATCCATCCATGCCACAGGATATCATGGTTGAACAGAAATTATTTGAAGTGCAAGCACAAAACAAAGAGTATATGACATATGAAGCAAACGCATGTGTGTGTGTATTTGCTGAATATACTACCTCTGACGATATTACTGCCACTATATAAAATCACTGTCTGAAGTGATTTTTAAAAGATTGATCCCTCGCATTTTGACAAAGTATAATCTGTAAATCAACCCGGTACACATCACAATCGCAGTGTCTTTCCTACTGAGGTGTTCCCATGCAAAGGTTCTATGTAGGGGAAAACAGCAGCTGGGAAAATCATTTACCTTTATAAGTTACTTGTATGGAAGACTCAGTATGTTACGTCTCACCTTTGTTTCTTCTCATATGTATCTCACTACAGCAAAACCGCATATACATGACAAATGTAATGTATACACATTCTGCTTCGTGAATGTTTTCGTGACTTTCCTTGAACTGTTACTAATGGTCCGACCAATTCTTGCCCAAGATCTGTTTGCTGGAGGATGGTGAGCTGAACATCTGACCCTGAAAGTATCAGCAATCCTCCACGCCTTTCTTCTTCAGGCTGACACTCAACCGTAAGCTCTGATTTAGAGGCTACAGTACAGAAATAGTAGCAACAGACTGGAAAATTAGTCTATGCAGCTGCATCATGAATCTCTTTACCAGATTCAAGCCTCAGGTACCAATCCAGCACAACATGTAAACACACAAGATAGCTAAACCTGCAAGTGAGAGCAGGACAAAGAAATCTTAATGCATATCAGCATGGGACGATACAGTTTTTCTTAAAAAAATAATAGTCTCATTCCAGTTGAAGCCTGCCCATTCTTGCTGAACTATATATGGCTTTCCTAAAAATACACACGAAGAAAGATGTTGTTCCTCTTCTCAGTGTCCTGTTATCTCATCCCTTTGTCATTCCTTGATCACTCGGTCCTGTCTTTCGTTCATAAAATCTCATAAAACCACACCACTTCAGCAAGAAGGCTGCAAGCTGCCTTTGGTATCCAACAAAACTAAGAAAATGGAGTTGTCTCACCACCATCTCCTGACCCCCGTGGGAGTAGTTGTGTTAATTACTAAAACTCAGAGGAAATGATTCCCATTCTCACTTGTTTTAGGGCCCTTTTAAGGCTAAAGCAGTGTGAGCTGACTCAGTGTAAATAAGGCTCATTAAGTTTAATGCTGATGATGTCTGGCCAGCGTTAGTGCAAGGAAAAGTTTTGCTTGCTCTTTCATTACTATTTCTACTGCAGCACCTTCTGCTTCCTGCTTGAGACTAAGGCAATTTTTTGCTATTTATGGACAAATAATGCAATCTTAATCTGGACTGGGAAGCAAGGGGAATGAAAGAGCTGCTGCACCATCCTTTCTCATTCTTATTGCTAAGGGCAAATTATTCTGAAGGGGAAAAAAATCTACTTTTTTTTCCATCACATTTTTTTTGCATTACATCAGACAAGCTGTTCCAAAAAAAGGTAGAATTTCTACTGTAAAGTGTCTGTGGTAACAAGAGGTTTTTTCATTCAAAATGTAAATGCTGGTAGTATCAACATCTGGACGACTGTAGCCTTAGGCACCATTACAAGAAGCAAGAGATTTGGACAGGATACATTCAATCTTGCTTTAATGGTATGATGTTCTGCCAAGATAAACTTCTAAGCTTTGACATATTTTATTTTGAAAAATGTTATCGTCAGGTGTAAAGGAAATTCCTCTTCACTGAGGAGAGTTTTGTAGCAGTGTATTTGATGACATAATTACTATGTGACTACATATTTCATGAACATCTCTCCTGACCTGAATAAACAAGAAGCAACAAACATTCTTTCTGATGACATCCCCATATACCAGTAGATTTAAATAACAACAAAAGTAAAGGACTCAGATTCTCACTAAGGGCTCTGTAAGGGATTATTTTCCATCAGTATGCTGAACTTTAAATCCATTGCTCCTAATTAAAGCAATTCAGCCGCTCAAAAGCTTCTTACGTGAAGCCTCTAAGCCTTCAGCCTTACTCAGAATCTCCTCTCGTCAAGTCCTCACACCATTCCAAAGCCTTCATTTTTGCCATGCCTTGCTTCCCACTTTGATTAAAAAAACAGTTGCTGCCTCCTGCTGTGATGGCTCTGATGCTATGGGTGCCACCTTTCTCTCCAAAACTGTCATTATGCACACTCATACGGACTGCTCAAAACTGCTGCTGGCACCACTTAGGCTTCTCTGTCCATCTCTGTCCATTTGGTTCAGTTCCAGCTTCGATGGGACTTCATAAGATCTAGAACAAGGATGTACTCACCATGTACCCATGGGGTAAAAATGGCAGAATAAAAAGGTCACGTCTGGGTATAGTGAACGTATAACATAGCCTTACATGTTTACCTCATGAGCTTTTAACCACTGTTTAGACATTTCTATGAAGGAGTGGGGAAAAAAGGAGGATGAGAGACTCAGGTAGAACTATAGAAAGCACAGAGCTCACCCAATGCCAACATTTCCAAAGGCAACGCAGAATCACAAGGGTGACCTAGGTACGGCTAAATTCAGTTCTGCAGTGCCTAACTACTAGGCACCCTCAAATTAGGATGTACACTGCTGAATACTGCTACTTAGGGGCAAACATCTGCTTCCAAAGAGACCTGAAACCACTTTTCTTACGACTTTGGAGCTCTCTGCCCCAAACAGCTTATAGTGCCGGAACACGCTTCAAGTGAATCATAGCGTGATGACTGTGGAAAATATTCTCAGCTGGTTTAAATCAGTAGAATTTTACTGAAATCAACAAGCTAGAAGTCAGGTATGAGGATATGAATTAAAATTTTAGAATCATGTTCAAGTAGCAATGTTTTGTAGTAAATCCATCAGAAACACTAGTAAATTCCCCTTTTTTCTTGGACTAGAGAAACGTTTTCATGAAGAAAAATCAGACATTTCACTGAAAATCACACCGCACCCCTCATAATCCTGTGTACTCAGCAGCAGCTGTTCCTGGGATGCCATTCCAAAACCTGCATTTCAACAACTCAGACACATAGCTTCTACTATCTTGGGTCATCTTTGCCTCCATAATCCACATGCATCACAGATGTAAAAAGTCGTATCTTTTATATCTAATTCAGTTTCACTTTTTCACTGTAGCGTTAATGTGACACAACATGAGTATTTCCCAGAAGAAGTATTTGTCGTTATAACACAGGGCTTAATTCATTCACTAAAGGAAAAGTTTGCAGAGCTCCTGGAAGTGGCCAGCTTCAGATAACGAGACCATTGGATTAAATATAGGTTTAGACCTCTTTTTTTAATCTTTGCCTTTATCTCCATCCAAATCCCCACTCCCTTTTGGCTGCTGTCACTACAGCACTTCAGATTCTGGCACAGAACCAGTAAAGGAGGTATTTCAAGAGATGGTAAATCAACTTATTCAACGCTTTCCCTGGCTTCCTTTCTCAGAGGTCAAATATGTTTTCAAACCAGTAAAAGAAGTGAAAGTTCTTTCAAGTCTCACTTCACACAAGGCAGCACAAGCAGAGGGGGTTTTCCAATATTCACCGCTAACGACATGCCAGTCCCAGAAGAGCCTCTTTTCTTCTCTGAGCCATGGGATATGCACAAAGGCTTACTCATCATCTTTGCACATTTTCTCCAAAATGCCAGATACAGGGCTATCAGCATAATGGGACAAGTAATGTACACATATATCACGTTTCATTATCCACCTTTATTTTTAACTCAGATTCCCAACCCGCTCCAAGAAAAAATGCCAGCATTTACATGTATATGGGAACTCTCTCAAAGATAATTTCATGGGAACAAGTTTGCACAAATAATACAGTCCTAACATGTAGTTACTCTCTGTATATAATAATATACCAGTTCCAAAGAGGTAGAAACATATATTTTTGTAAATATATTAAAAAAACCCTTGTATTCACATTACAACTAACAAGTAAATGACTGCGATGGCACAATTCACAGACCGGGTTGAAATGCCATTGCATCTCAGGAGGAGGTACAGAATCACAGAATCACTAAGGTTGGAAAGGAGCTTCAAGATCATCAAGTCCAACCATTAGTCCAGCGCCACCATGTCCCCTAAACCATGTCCTGAAGCGCCCCATCCACACGTTTTTTGAACACTTCCAGAGATGGCGACTCCACCCCCTCCCTGGGCAGCCTGTTCCAATGCCTGACCACCCTCTCAGTGAAGAAATTTTTCCTAATATCCAACCTAAACCTCCCCTGGCGCAACTTGAGGCCATTTCCTCTTGTCCTATCACTAGTTACTTGGGAGAAGAGGCCAACCCCCTCGTCGCCACAACCCCTTTCAGGTAGTTGTAGAGAGCGATAAGGTCTCCCCTCAGCCTCCTCTTCTCCAGACTGAACAACCCCAGTTCCCTCAGCCGCTCCTCATAAGACTTGTGCTCCAGACCCCTCACCAGCTTCGTTGCCCTTCTCTGGACACGCTCCAGCACCTCAACATCCTTCTTGTAGTGAGGGGCCCAAAACTGAACACAGTATTCAAGGTGCGGTGTACAGAAGCAGAGCACACATTTTTATAATCTTGTTAAACAGTGACACATCTTTCTATGTCATTACCCTGACTTCAGTTCAAATCCAAAAGCAAGGCAATCAGAATAATATAGCAAAATATACAGCCTGACAGCTGGCCAAGCCAGACTCATCTATTTGTCAAAAGACTAATCACCACTTCAGCGTTTCACTGCTGCATGCCAAATTTACCTTTCATTTTTTACAGCAGTTGCTGACCAACACTCAGCACTTATTTTCAAACATGATGATATTCTATGAGAAGCGGTTTCAACTGCTATGTATATGCTTCATGAACTATTTTTGAAGGTTAACGTAAGATGTGGGTGGGAAGGAAAGGGAAAAAAATAGTAGCACCATTACAAATATTGGATTGCTTGTCCAAATTAGTCTTAAAAAAAAAACTTTTTGAAAGTGGTGCTTTAGTCAAACAAAAGCAACCACAACCAACACAAAGCAGCTGGAGGTACCTCTATGGCAGGGGGTAAGATTAAATTATATAATGAGCATTATTCATAAGGCATTAGTCATCTCAACTTAAAGCAGACATCTAAAGAAAGTCAAATGGATTGTGGGAAGTGTTCTTCATTGACTAGAAAAGCAGCCTATAATGACTACCTCAGATGTACATGTCTGCACTGTAGCCATCTCTTAAGGTGAAATGAGTTCCTCTGCTTCATTCCAGCATTTAGCCTTACTTTCTACATAGTAAAGCAATTCCACCTTCATTACAGAGTATTGGTCCTCCACCACATTGGTAGAAACATCCTACAAACCAAAAATCTAATAGGTTTTTACTAGTTTAATTAGCAACATTCAATTTTCCTGAAGTTCTCAAAGCAGTTCACAGAGGCGCTAACTGTCATTACCCCCACTCTACAAGTGAGGAAAACTGAAAGTTAACGTGAAAGTTAACATGACCTTACCCATGATCTGCTACAGGTCAAAATGTTAAACTAAACATAGAATCAAAACCCAAGGACGCACTCTTCCATACTACATGTCATCCTCCCTTAGAATTATCATCATTTATCATCAGTCTAACTCTGCTGCATACTATTTGACAAATTCATAGGTCTGAAAGGTGAATATGAAGATTAATAAGAAAAATACAATACACAGTGAACAAGATGAAATCTTTATTTTCTTTTAACAGCTAAAGACAAACACTATCCCTGTTTATCACATGGTGCATCCACACAGCACAGTCGAGCATGATGCAGTTGCCTGGCTGGCGTTGGTTAAGCTAGCACCAGACTGAAACACACTACAGCACTTTCAAAATGATGCTGAGCCTAAATTATTAGCCTTGTGAAGGGACAAAACTTACTATCCTGAGCAGTGGGCCAGGCAAATACAGTTTATATATCTTTTAGTACTCAAGCTATCAATAGCACAGTGTGCTTTGTAGATTTATCAGCCCAGCTTAGGTGAGCTGGGGACAGTCTTCATGCTCTACTGTAGTATGTAGATGTAGTCTATAGTCTCTGTAAGGGCAGCTAGCGAAAATAATACTGCAGATGGTCCTGTAAAAAAGAAAACCACTACAGACAAGGATTCAATGTCTGTTGGGTTTTTTTGTTGGGGTTTTTGGGGTTTACATTTATGAAGCAGATAAACAGTTTTAATCACTTACTATAGGGTAAGTTAGAGTATAAAAACACACCTGTACACACACGCATACCTACTTGTACATGAACATATACACAGATACATGCTTCTATTTAAATGCAATACTCTTCTCCCACTAATATGTTTACCTATATTAACTTTCTTGCTACTTCTTGCAAGTACATTAAACCGCCAAAGCATGGTCATTTCTTAATTCCTTATAAAAGAATCATTTCAGTAACATTTTTTCTGGAGTGCACAAAAAATTAGTCCTCAGCACCATGGTGCACTGGAAGGAGGATGCCTTCCAACATTGTGTCTGTGCTGCTACCCAGCCACGAACAAGTCTTTACCAGTAGTCTGAAACCCTGGCAGAAGAATGTGATTTTCTGCGCCCATTAATGCTGATGTAGCTGCCTGCACCCAGACTACAAGTCGAAGGAGTGGGAATGCTAGCACAGTCCTAGTATGTTTGAGGCAATGATCTTACCAAAACACTACACATTTAGCACTCTGGAACTGATGTAATGAAAATTGTTGTTAGAAGATTTGGGTAATGTCAGGATGAAAACAAAACATAATAAATTTTCACCATTACTTTCTTCCTTTAATATAGATTTCAGCTCTTTTGAAATAATGTACATCTGTATTCCTTTGCTAATGTGGCCCATCTATTGTAAACCTCGATATTATGCAGAATTACATTTGTGAATATCAAGAACATTTCAGTTACGTTAAACAGAAACTGTTCTTAGCAATGAAGTTATGTCACTGGAAAACAAATATATGCATTATCAGTACAGAAAGCCTCAATACCGTAATGGCTCATGAATATTAGATTACTGACAAAAAAATATTTAACATGTAAAGTCTGATCACATGAACATAGCTGTGCACTACCAACCAGGATTACAGTTTTGGATATTTCAGTTAGCAATAAGATAAGGAAGTCCCTCCTATACAATGATCAAAAGAAAAATTAACAACCAGTCAAAAATCAAGGCTATACTTGTAGAATAGTGGAAGCAACACTAAATGCATGGTTTTCATTTTCCTCAGCTTAAAGTTAAATAGCAACATTTTTAAACTCTTAAACCAAGTAAGGGTTGCAAGGACATTCTTTCTTTAACTGCTGCTTCTGCCACGACTTTTTAAGTTATCCAAATCAAAAGTCCTTCCAGACCATCAAATAATTCATTCTGATAAAAGCAAAAACAAAACCAGTGAGCAGTTTTAAAGGAAAACTGTCTTGTTATGACGATTTATAATATCGTTCACCCAAAACTTCATGCAACTTCTTCTTCTCTCATTGATACCCTCTTCTCGGTGTTAGGCTACAAGACTAAAATGCTGCCCTGACTCTTGTCTTGTACTGTCCTTTTTCTGACTGTACCTTGGTTTGCCACATACTGGATGCTTCTTGTTCAGGTTTTCTCTCCTTTTTCCCTGCAACATTAGGTACTGAGGCGTTAGGCAGCAGAACTGGCTTCCCAATGCCATGAGAGACAGGTTTAGAGGGAAGTTGACAGGTCTAGATCATGTAGTATGTGTTCAGATACTTCAACAATATGTGGCCACACAAAATCTTTGAGACATATGGAGAGCCAAGGCCAAAGGTGTAATGCTGATGAGCCCTGAAACATTCAAAGCAGAACACTGCAAGCAACAGGAATGTTGCAATGTCAAATACGATCAGTACAATAAATGGTTCATTATTCACTGAAGACAAAAAAAATCAAATTCATAAACCACATTTGTTGTGGCACTTGCTTCTAAAGCTCTCTACTTCTGAAAGTCTTTAATCTGTCAAACAATTTTACAATAATTATGTACAATGATCAGAACGAGACACCTCTTTCAGCCTCCTATTGATCATGGCTCACTTCAAAGCAATTTTCTGACTTACAGACTGTGGCTCATACAAAACCCTCTTGCATTTGCCTGGAAAAGCATGAATATGTTAAACACATGAATATATTGTAGGAGTTGCCAAAACAGATGCAAACGTGGGTCTGTTGAGTCTGGTTTCTCATCTCTAGCAATCATTTATTTGTTTTACCAGGAGGCAAACACTTTTTTCAAGACTCAGGTGTCCATGACTTGGCAAGGGGGCTGAGAGTTTCAAAGAAGCCCATGAGAATTAGCTCAAGTGACATTAAGGACACAGCCAGCTCTCTCTGGGAGACTATGAAAGGCATGCAGAAGAAGGAGGAAATGGTAAGACATCTGAAGATTGTGGCATAGTCCTTCATACATTTCTGCTTACAGCCAGAGATACATCAGTAATTTCTGTGACACATAAATAAACAAAACTTTGACATGCTGATTTACTAAAGCAGTAATGGCAATAAGAATAAAACCATCAAAACTCCATAAAGGCCTTTAATGTGTCTGAATATATTTTCATTACTGCAATAAGTGTTAAGCGTTTCCTCTGCTGTTAACAGTTTTTATGGCAAAGCTTTGAAGAATGTCCCACAGATTATCAGTAAAGGCTCTATCTGTTGCATATAAAATAAGAACAAACTAAACAATCCAGAAAACTACTTTCAAGTTGTGGCCCAGGACTAAAGTTGGAATCATGACAGGACAGATCTGTTGCTGGTCTCATCTGGCACAGTCCCAATGGAAGGAAGCCATACCAATTGACACCAGCTGAGAATATAGTTTGATGCATACCCTGATTCACTCACTCATGTCTGTATTTTTCTCTTTTTTTCCCTGCTTATATTCTAGTTACCAACACCACTCCAGCCAGTCACTAATAGTCTTTAAAGGCTAACCTTCCTGTTAGCTTGCATTTAAAAATGAATCTCAGATGCAGGAAATGAAAGCCTTCCTCTCAAACATAAAGCAGACTCTAACTGAAAACTAAAGAATTCACGCTTCAAACCACTCTCCGAGGATGTCTCTCTCTGTTGGTAATGTTTGGAGATGTTTGAAAGGGAGCTAATGAAGACAGGTTTATGTGACTGGTTATAATTTTACCTTCCCAACTGCACATTTCACATTTGTCTCAGTGAATTATCTGGTAAAATATTTCATGATAATGAATTCTTTCAAAAGGCTTTGCCACCAGTGAAATATTTTGAGCTAAAGTTTCAAAAACAGTCAGTAAAGTGAGCTTGCATAAAAATGCACAAATGGCTAATTGCTCCAAACAAGTTAAAATATTTAAGCACATATAAACTTAAAACATGGTAATGCTTCAAACCACTAAATGATTGAATAGATGATGACAAAGCAGAGGGGGGTGGGTAGAAGAGGAACTGGGTAAGAATCAGGGATAAACTATGTAAGCGGCCGGTCCATTTTACAAGCCATGTGAACAACCCCAGAGATCTTCCACTGTTCACTGCCCTATCTTTCTTGCTGTGGCATTAAGAAGATTTTAACTAAACTAAGCCTTCCATAGAACTCAACTAACTGGGATCAACAAGGCTTCCTGATGAAGTGGCATTGCAGCATTACCATGGACCCATTTGAGGAGAAAAACTTACTTGATGAAGCTGCCAGACCTCACCAGTCCTCTTCCCACCTATTACCTGCAGTGGGTCAAGAGCGGCAGGAAGCTGCCCTTCAGCGTCGTTCTCTTCCCTCTGTGCTTACGAGCTGCAAAACATAAGGATGACTCTGCCGGGCTTCACTCCGTCAATTTTCCAAAGAGTTTTTCCCTAGCTTTGACAGGCAGCGGAGTGGGTATTAACTGAATAGGCTCAGACCCTTGACTTTCAAAGAAAAACTGAAAACCTATCATGAGATTATTTTATAAAGACATCCACGCCTGCAAAAGGTCTACCATATTTTCTGTGGCTGAAGGACACAGTATATAAATTTGCATCGTTGATATCTTCAGAATTGTTGATAGATGACCATTACTGTTTATTTGCAGCATGGCAAATAAACATGCAAAAGCACTAATACAGATTAGCGTCTCTGTGTGCTGAACATGAATTACATTCACCATAATCTTTCTGAAAAGTGAAGAAGAAGCAACTCATCTACTTTTTATTATTCTAACAAAACCCAAATTTATTATTGGTCCAATTATGTACCATCAGGGCATTTTTAGCTGGCCTACTCACCTGTTACAGAAAAAATATTTTCCCACAGCTGCTGTCCTGAACTGCATGTGCATATCAAATGTATTCACTGTGTCACAGGTATTTATAAAAACAGGAATATAACACAAGAACAATCCAATTCTACTGTTATGTCACTGATGCTGTATGTCACTAAGCAGCAGACACTTCTGCAACAATTAAATTTAGGAAAGTTATACCTTCCTACTCATAAAGGAATACTTGCAAGAATGATAAATGCTTGTAAGTGATTTTACAATTAGGATATATTTTCATGTACTATGTATACATTTAGGAGGAAGTAATTACTGTGATAATGTGTGTGGGGTTACAATGTTGTGAAAATTAATTTATCCACAGATTTTGTATTAATAATGTTTCTTGTGGCAGCCTGACTAAGAGAAGTGAGGCATATTTCTCTATAATAATATTTTGTGCACAAAGTATATATTTGAATGCTGAAATTTAATAAATTTATAATTTTTAAATTCAGGTACTTGATTTCCTCTTTGCCTAGTTTCCTAGGGGAAAAAAAGCACATTCAAGAGAGTTATCTGTCTGTCGTTCCCTGACATGAATTCTGAACTCACTGGGCAGTTTCAACCAAATTTTACTGAGGGGGAAAGGTCTAAAAAATCTTAAAACTGTTGAAGTTTGCTTTAAAAATGGGAACTGGAGAGAGAAAGGAGATCCTATTAATATTTCAACCAAGAAAAGTTAATAAGCTCATTCTTAATTAGACATCAAAAATTCTCATAAAAGAGAAACATCAGAAACCAGGGTCTCAAAACTCCTTGTTTCTCTTACATTTCACTTAGTGGTCTTATCTGTAACTTTCTGAAGTTCTTTTTGTTTTGTTTTGCTTTGCTTTAGAATACAACTGTAAGATACCAAATGCTTAGATGTTTATCTAGCCATATATAGGGTTTGAAAAATCTGTTGCAAGTAGGATGTTTTCCTGAGCAACTGCTATCAGCTTCTGCCAAATCTAAAAAATAAATTTCTAGTCCTTCTGGTTTTAATGAAAATCTTCCAATGCTCTCTGAGCAGCTAGAAAGCAAGCTCAGGGAGAAGACTCGCGCACAAATGCTGGTCTGACCAACTGACCGCTTTTGAAGAAACCAAATGTACACAGAAAGCACAGAAGGAAGAAAGCTCTTTTTCTGTTCACTAACTATTGAAAGATGGTTTCTGATATATCTGGGAACACTTAAAGGTGGAGCATTCAGCCGTAGTTACCTAGTTAAAACCAGTATCTCCTCTGTTCTTAGCAGCCAGAGTGATATTCTATTATCAGCGTATTTCTTATGAATAGTATGACCTCAAAATTAGTTTTAACTAAATAGAATTAGTTTTCTGATTACTCAGTACTCCTAAAATGCTTCTGAATGCACAGGTGAGATTGGCTAGTGACCTCTGTGGTGACTGCAGCTGAAACAACTCAAAATTTTCAATGTCTGTGTTTGTGCAATGCCTTGGTCATGTGAAACATTACGCAAGCACTAGGTATTATGGCTGGTATTTGGGAGTTTTCAAGTCGCAAGAACGTCTGTGCATGTAGCACTGGCGATGGCATTCTTTGCAGAGGCAACATCCAATGGCTTTGAGAGGCTGCGCTATTCTTTCATCTTCGTGGATGATGATGACGCACTCTGCAAGAACTTGTGGGAAAGCAACGGCCACCTCAGACTGTTACAATCAGCACACTGGGAATATCTGCCTCAATGTCCATATGTGACACTGGGCAAGTCCCTTACCCTGTCTCACCTCAATGAGGTAAAAGTAATACCAGACTCTACCTTCAGAGAGAGTGTCAAGAGGAATATTTTAGATTATACACACTCAGCAGCTGCACAGCTACCTAGCAAGTCTACTGCAGGTATGCAGGAATAAATCTGCTGCTCTCAATCTGGCAGCTTTTGTAACTCTTATGTTAACTTTAACAGCTACCTCCAAACGCTTAATCTGCCTGAAAATGCTACTACTGCTATCTCATAGGTAGTGCATCAGGTTCTTAAGAAAAAAAATAAAAATCCCAGCTCTATGAGTGTTCATACTTATGTCCTTTCTAGTCCTACATAGAATGCTTCACACATAATTTCTGCTGGTTGAGACAGAACAGAGATAAATCATTCCAATTCTATCACACTTTTGCCAAGTAGACTCAGAACACACACCTCCCCTCCACCCCCGATTAAGGAAACCCTTTATAAACCCTTTTTACAATTTAACATAGAGTCATGAGAGTATATACATTGCTTCTGACCAGCAAAGAAAACTCAGAAATGTACCAAAGTTTGGGTGCCTCGGAGGAAGACAACTGCGCACATATCAAGTAATACTGTCCCGTTTCTTTTGATCTTCTTGGTAGTTGCAGGCTGTAAGGGTGAGAGAAAGGTATGTGTGGCCAGAGAAATTTGCCTTATGCAGCATTCCTTAATGAATCAGTAATGACGAAAGGGAAAACGTTCAGTAGCTCTGAACACCAGTAACTCCCCATGCATTATGCCCAGGTATGTATGTCCAAGCTCTCAGCACAGTGCTTTGTCAGGCTCCTTGTTAGGACAAATTAAAGACCACCGGGATCTACTTAGATTCTTACTGTGTAAGCAAAAATAACTTTTAGCCTTTTATACACTTTTTTATACATACTTTTCTACTTTTCCAGATAGTGAATTTTTACAATGCCTTAAAATATTTGCTACACCACTGGTCTGTATTGGGACCCAGTTCTAGTATCAGCACATCTTAATTCCCAAGTTTTTAATTTCCCAAGTGAAACGACATAATAATAAATTTACAGTAACTACAAGTAATTTCAGGTTTCCATTTGCCTTGTGAGGCTTACTGATGATACATGCCATTTCAGGGACAGAAGGGATCAGAAAAAAAAAAGTAAATGTTGATAAAACAGCCCAAAGTAAGCAACAGCCAAAACATCACAAAGATTTGTGCAGTCCTTCCAAAGCTTTGTGCAATGTTTTCCATGTCTTTCTCAACGGTACAAGACAAAGCAATAGATCTGGGGTTTCAACAAGTCTTTTTACCTAAACAGCTAGTGCTTATAAACGGCACTGTTTCTCAGCATACTGCTTTCCATTTCCTGTTTGGTGGGGTTTTTGGTTTGGTTTTGGTGGGGTTTTTTTGTTTTTACAATGAATGTTATTTTAAAAGATTTGTCTTGAGTGTTACCACTCATTAATGTTCTCATCCAGAGTACTACAAAAGATATCACACACCACAGCAGAACTTCCCTAAGAGTTGATAGCTTTATTCCCATGCACATACACATGAAAAAAAGGAAAAAGGAAAATTTAAAAAGGCTGCTGAGAAAATCTAGGTGAGAATTTATAACAAATTAACAATAATCAGATAGCAGCTCATGCCCATCTCTATGGTAAGGACATACAAATATTTGCCTATACAAAACACTGAAGGAAATGCAGAAGACTACTTTGAAGGAGCAAATCACATGTAATTGTTTAAATTGAGGAAGGTCCTCTATTGATGAGTGTAAATAAATTGTTCACACATCCAATGAAACACATACTAACTGCTCATGTTTCCTCACAAGCTGCAACCTGTTCAAGGCTACTGAAACGTGAGGGGGAAAAAATCCCAACCACCCACACCTTTTTTGTCCAGCCAAATCATCCAAACACAAATTAATAAAGCTCAGCACTTTCGTATAACTTAACATCTTCAAAGTTCTGAGCATACATGAGCTAATCGATGAATTCCCCTGTCTTGAATCCAAAGTGCGTTAGAGGAATGGAGGCCACACCACGGAAGTTCAGGCAAGCCTGACCTCAGACATCTCACCGGCTTCCTGCCACGGGGGCTGGCTGAAACCCCCGCAGGAGTCCTTCCAGCGCTCCTCTGCTTCACGGTGCGCTGCCCCTCCCGCAGCTGACTCCAGCCGGCGGTTACCTCCCAGCCAAGTCGTAACTCATAGCGGGATACCTAAAAGTCACCTTCGGCACAGCCTGCTTGGAGCGCGCTCGCTCGGAAGCTCTGGTAGAGAGGGTTCACCTCCCAGGTGCCCCTTCTGCTCTCAGCCAGGGCCAACCGCAGGCTCCTCGCCAAACTGCACCCAGCCACCTCTGCCTGGAGGGAAAAGGCGGGTGGGAGCAAGCTGGGGGAGCAGAGTCTCGCAGAAGCTCGCTGCCCCGGCTGGGGCCATTTCAAAGCAGTTGTCACCTTTGGTCAGCCAACCCAACCAG
>NW_010562745.1:0-33173 GCF_000687285.1 Phaethon lepturus
TGCACCCTCAGCAAGTTTGCAGATGACCAAGATGAGTGGTGTGGCTGACACGACTGAGGGATGGGATGCCATCCAGAGGGACCTGGACAAGCTCGAGGAATGGGACTATGTGAACCTCCTGAGGTTCAACAAGGCCAAGTGCAGGGTCCTGCACCTGTATCGGGGCAAACCTGGGTATCAATACAGGCTGGGGGATGAAGGGTTTGAAAGCAGCCCTGCTAAGAAGGACTTGGGAGTATTGGTGGATGAAAAGAAGTGAGCCAGCAATGCACGTTCAAACAAACCCAGCATGCTCAAACACGGCCAGCAAACCAACCGTATCCTGGTCAAGGGAGGTCATTCTGCCCCTCTGCTCCACCCTGGTGAGACCCTACCTGGAGTCCTATGTTCATCTCTGGAGCCCTCAGCACAGGAAAGACATTGACCTGTTGGAGCAGGTCCAGAGGAGGGACACAAAAATGACCAGAGGGATGGAACACCTCTCCTATGAGGACAGACTGAGAGAGTTGGGTTGTTCAGCTGGGAGAAGAGAAGGCC
Source organism: Phaethon lepturus (assembly GCF_000687285.1). NCBI lineage: Eukaryota > Metazoa > Chordata > Aves > Phaethontiformes > Phaethontidae > Phaethon > Phaethon lepturus. The sequence goes on from NW_010562745.1 coordinate 538, forward strand.
CTGGGGAGATCTTATTGCAGCCTTCCAGTACTTAAAGGGGGCCTAGAAGAAATCTGGGGACGGGCTTTTTAGCAGGGCCTGTTGCGATAGGACAAGGGGTAACGGTTTTAAACTGAGAGAGGGCAGGTTTAGATTAGACAATAACCAAGACATTCACAGTGAAGATGGTGACACACTGGCACAGAATGCCCAGAGAGGTGGTAGATGCTCCATCCCTGGAAAGTTTCAAGGTCAGGTTGAATGGGCCTCTGAGCAACGTGATCTAGTTGAAGATTTCCCTGCTTATTGCAGGACGGTTGGACTAGATGACCTTCAAAGGTCCCTTCCAACCCAAAGATTTTATGATTCTATGATAAGATATAGCAATTCCTCTTCTGCTCTACAACTCTGTGGCTTTCAATCCTAGCCTGATCAAGAAATTTATCTACCAAACTTATCTCTGAGATGACACACAGTGCCAAATAAAACAGTCTGAAAGTTACAGAAAGAATAACTTATCTGTAGATTATTTGTTAAATGAAAATGTAAATGAGAAAAAACATGGAGAGAATGTTCTCTCAGAGTGGAAACAAAAAGCCACTCCTGAGTAATGGGATTTGAAAAACAAGAGGTTTCTTGCTTGCTGAAAAAGCACTGCTCTTGGCTTTTCCTCGTTCTGGATTGACTAATTGCCTTGGCATCAATTTCTTTAGCTAGCAGTAAGGGTGCAGTTTTTGTGTTCCATCCTTTGCTCCCTTGCTGGTTAAATCATAAAAACACAAGTCCAAAAGCATTCTTGTCTACCCTACGTATGTTGCAGCTGGTTTTCTGCTGTGATTTACCTTCTGTAGTTCATATGCAGTATATTTGTCTCCTGTGGGGAAAAAAAAGGCAGCAAAAAGGCAATGTTAAACTCTTTCAGTACCCGCTTAATGCACAAAGAGCATCCTCCATGTTCCAGCTGGGCACCGTCAAAATAGAGAGCAATGGACATGCTACCTTCGTCTTGGTGACGCTATGTTGTTGGAGCTGAGAGCGCCCATTAAAGCTGCTTTTGCCCCTTCAAACTGTTCACCAAGGAGGAAGACTTTTTTCATACCCAGCTTGAGAGCTGAGAGAGGACTTGAAATAAATCCTTTCTGCTGTTACATGCATTGCTTTGTGTTATTTTATGGCTACTAAATCAGGTTTGCAGACCGCAAGTAGGCTTCTTGGTCACATCACTAGCTGTGAAAATCTTAAGTGTCACATTGGGATTCATCTTTAAAAAAAGAAGGGCACTAATATGGAGCAGTCTTCAGGAGCTTACAAGAGTAGATGCCTAGAAGGATAGAAGGAGAGAGAGGGAGGCAAAGGCAGGCACTCAGGCAGGCATACATTAGAAAATCTGTCCTTGACCTTCATATGCCAAAGAAATTCTTTTTGTTTGAGGTGGGGGAAAGTCAATCCCTTAAGGGAAAACAGAGGAGGGGAGAGAGGTAATAAGGAAGTGAGTCAGACACAAAGAATTGTTGGCAAATACAGACACTTCCTAGTAAAGAAGGACGGTTTTCAGCTGATCTAATGTAAAAAACCACAGATAATATGTGCCTGGTTTTTATTTAGTCCCCCTTGTAGCTAGAAATATTAGAGTTTAATAAATGGGGAAAAGGTGAGAAGCAAGACCTTTTTCTCTCTCTTCACTGCTTCCCCACATCACTGAGGGGAGCAAGTTGAAAGTCTGAATCGGTGTTTTTCTTTGGTTTTAGTTTTTTTTTTTTCTCCCCAGATAGGAGCTTTGAGCAGTGGTTCCACTGTAACCATTTAAAAAGAGGTAAAACATGTGGTTTCTTCACAGGGCTGTTTCTAATCAGATTGAATTAACTTGTGTAACTGTATAATTATAATGATGATAACATATTTTATTTTAGGCTTTATTAACCAAGGAACCCTGAAGTACTCCAGATTCATTGATAAATCCCTGAGGTCCTCCTTGCTACAGAGGCTGGTGAGCCTGAAACAGCCACAGAGTCCTTCCCAATCCTTCCCAGCACTCAAATTAACTGCACTCAAATTAACTGGCTGGAAATCTACCTAGATCCTAAACATTACAACGTAACAAGTATAAGATCTATCATAGCATAAAGCCTGTGGCTTATCGCCATTGCTAAATCAAACTTGTAGTTATGAACAGCAGAAACATTGGGGGCAGCAGCAACTCAAGTAGAAACAACCGTAGTCAAAAATTAAGAAGGAGGCTTTTTTGCTTGCTTGGAAACAAACTATGAGTGAGAGACAAGAGGTTATGTACTTGCAGGAGTATACAATTGCAGGCAATGATGGCCAACATTAAGTAAATGAGGGAAATGATAGAAGGTCTGTACTTTGTAAGAGAAGCTGAGCTATAAAAACATTGGTTACTTGATTAAATATTGGTGTTAGCCTTTGTTGCAAAGTCAGGATCTTCAGCCAGTGAATGTTTATTGAAGTCCTGTTTTCTCCTGTGAGGTACCGACTGTATGTATTGCTCTGATTTAAGACTGAATTTACTCTTCTGATTTAACTCTTGTTAGTCTGGTGAAACAGAAATTGGAATGGCACATCCATACCTTGGCCCCAAGGTACAGAAGTGCCATAGGCCTTCCAGTGACATCTGGAAGGCAGAGCTCCTTCTCTGACAATGTCACTGGGATTTAAGCAGCTCTGCAACAAGGTGGGTTTTATTAACCCCATTGTCCATAGGGCAATCACTGCAGTCCCATTCCCTTGTGATGAGACAGGGGATTCTTTCCTCATTAAATCTATTTGTCTGTCTGTCTGTCTATCTATCTATCTATCCGATCTTTAGTACAATTTGATCTGTAGCAGCTCTTCCAGAATAGCTCTTTGGGGTACAGGCTTAGGCCATTGGAGGCAGGTATAATTTGCCGTTTGTAGAGTCATGCATCATTTTCACAGCGATGTGCTTACAGCAGTGTAAAGTCACAGTATTGGCTGTTCTGGGGGAGAGTGGAGGCGAGGAGGGAAGGCAACCATAGTGCATAGGTCCTGGCTGCCCTCCTCTGACATGTGTTTCATAGGAGGTCAGACTAGGCTCGCCTGTATTTGGCCCTTCTGGCTTTGACCTGCAAGTCTGTGAGTTTAAGCTGTTGACTAAATTCCATTATCTTCTTTCTTTGCTACAGCTATGAAGAGAAGTTGTGCCTAGATGAGAAAAACTATGCATAAAGAAGAAAATCCCTTAACCTCTTTCCTTGAAGGCACACATCTCTTGACGCAGGGTTTATCATGGGCTAAGGGGAGACATTTGTATCGCATCTCAAGGTTAAAACATAGTCATTATGGTGTGTGATCATAGTGACATTTCTTTATTCTTTATGGTATTGACATGGGTGTTCCAATATGCTTTTCCTCCAGGAGGCAAACATTTTGGCCTGGGATTGAAAAGGTGTTGGTCCTCAGTTTTGCTCTGGATGTCAGACAGAGTGAGAGCAAATCCAGCTGAGCAGCACCCTCTCTAACTGTCCTTGATGTTGCTAAGATGGACCTAAACTATAATATCCGTATAAGGATGTCTGTTCCTCCTTCAACATTCTGCATACATCACAGCTAATGGCACATACATCAGGTAATGGCACAGAGACACTCCCACTGGGGAAAACCCACAGCAACCATCCAGCCCCATTGCAGTTTAGGATAAGAGAACTCAATATGACTGTTCATCCTGGCAGCTAGTAGTCAGCCCAGAAAGCCTCAGTATCAGAAAAAAAATTCAATAAGAAATTAGCATTGGCATTGTTCAAAATACATATTTTGTATTACAAACATTTCAAAATGGAAAACAGCTCCAAGTGCATTTGCAAATACATGTATGTAACAACTCAGCTCTGTGCTTTCTGTGAGTTACGACATAATCATTCTGTTTGGTTCTGTTCCTTCCATTCTGTGATTGCTATAAACTTTGGCAACTAAAACTTCTAGAGAAATCACCCCAGGCACAACTAGTTAATTGGCTCATTTATAGCTTGTCTGAAAGTATGCAGTGTTAGCAATTCCTCCCATTCATCCCATTTTGTCTCTGATTGATAGAATATACAACAAAAAGTCACTGGATGAACTACCAGAGGTTCATTCCACTTCATTGTCTTCTTAAGCTCCTTTGGTTGTGGAAAAAGTACTGAAACAGATGACTGCCAGCAACAGAAGTACTGATTCAGCCTGTATAAGTAACCTTACACTGACAGGGCTCTGTCAGACCTGTGACACAGGTAGCAGTCTCTCAAGAATAAACAACAATCCCCACAAATGTTAAAAACTTTTTAGGAAACAAGATGTGTTCTATCCATCTTAATTATTTCAGATGTGCTCCAAAGCATTTCAGAAAGCAGACGGGAAAAAAAAAAAAAGGGCTGCAGTGTGTTCCTTCCAACTTTCTTTTATCTGTCATCACCTAGGTTATTCCTTGAGCCATCATCTTGAAACACTTTGTAGATGGAGATCCTATTAATGTTAGCAGGACTTCTGAACAAAGATGAATCACACACAGAATCACACAGAATGGTTGAGGCTGGAAGGGACTGCTGGAGGTCATCTGGTCCAACGCCCCTGCTCAAGCAGGGCCACCTTGAGCCAGTGTCCCAGAACCATATCCAGATGTCTTTTGAATATTTCCAGGGAGGGAGATTCCACAACTGCTTTGGGCAACCTATTCCAGTGCTTGGTCACCCTTACAATAAAAAAGTGTTTCCTCATGTTCACAGGCAACATCCTGTGTTTCAGTCTGTGCCCATTGCCTCTGGTCTTGTCACTGGGCACCACTGAAAAGAATCTGGCTCTGTCTTCTTTAAACCCTCTTTTGAGCTATTTATATATGTTGATAAGATCCCCCTCAGCCTTCTCTTCTCTAGGCTGAATAGTCCCAGTGCTCAACCTTTCCTGACAGGAGAGATCACAGAATCACAGAACCACAGAATGACTAGGTTGGAAAGGACCTTCAAGATCATCAAGTCCAACCATTAGTCCAGCGCCACCATGTTCCCTAAACCATGTCCTGAAGTGCCAAATCTACACATTTTTTGAACACTTCCAGAGATGGTGACTCCACCACCTCTCTAGGCAGTTCCTGTTCCTGACCACCCTCTCAGTGAGGAAATTTTTCCTAATATCCAATTTAAACCTCCCCTGGTGCAACTTGAGGCCATTTCCCTTGTCCTGTCACTAGTTACTTGGGAGAAGAGGCCAACACCCTCGTTGCCACAACCCCCTTTCAGGTAGTTGTAGAGAGCGATAAGGTCTCCCCTCAGCCTCCTCTTCTCCAGACTAAACAACCCCAGTTCCCTCAGCCGCTCCTCATAAGACTTGTGCTCCAGTCTCAACAGTCTCTTGTTGGACTCTCTTCAGGATACTAACATTGGTATTTTCCTGTAAAGCTTCAGCATGAACTTTTGATTTACCAGTACTACCAAGGGCTTTCAAAAATAATCACATGGATGTTTGACCTGTAAATGAATCAATAGGTAAAATATTTCTACAACCCGATATGCTAGAGAAAAGATTTCAACCAGCATATGCATTTTCAACATAGGTGCACATTGACTAGAGTTTTATTATAGAACAGTGTTTGAGAGACAGTTTTGTTTTCAGTCATACTTGTGTAAACCTACTGAGTACAGTAAAGTCAAAAAAAGTCTGGCTGAAAACTACATTTGGCCCCATGTATTCACTAAGCATCAAAGGATTTGTGCTTTACTTTGTTTGACATTGTTGAATATAAGGATATGCTTTCAATCTTTCAAAGAACAATTACAGTGTCAACATCTAAATTGGAAGTTGTTGAAATACAGGCACTACTGTTTCATTTTCACTGAGGGCTTGTGTCTCCACAGAGGCACACAGCTAACCTGATGTGGCAGTCGCACAAAATAATCTTAACTCTTGCAGTTGAAGTCCTAGTGAATCAGTTCTGTTGTGTGGAAGTACTAGGACATGGCGTGCAGGCACCACACTATAAATTGTTGCATGGCAGTTAGAAAGTATATTCTCCTCACTGGGTCCTAATTTCATATCTTCCTTTAAGCACAAAGACACCACATCAGGAATTGAACTGCAGCACCCCTGAACTGCAGATGCTTGCCTCGTCCTTACCGCCTTTCTTGAGAAATCGTAATTGACCAGTGTCAGAGATGGAGGAGTGGGCTAGGTAGACCATTGTGGCATTCCTTGCCATAGCAAGTACCCTCATGGGAAGTTAGGCTTAAAGAAGTATGACCTTCATTCTCATCAACAAGCCTTCAGCAGACCGGTAGCTCCATTGATTTTAGTGCATATGTTTGGTAAAATAAGGTGATCCATATCTGGCTTGTATGGTCATGTTTTTCAGGCTAAGCAGTGACTGTCTTGGAACGAAAAGCATTACTGTTAAAAATCTGCTAATACAAGCGAGCAGGACAGCCGATCTGATATGTGGCACTTCCATGGGATTCTGGCTTTAGGGCTACCTATCAAATGGATCATTAATGAGTCAGGTTTTGGCAAAAGCACAAGAAGGCCTCAGGAGAAAGGTGGGGAGATGGGCTGGCATATTTTGCCATGAGCTTCACAAAGTGTAAAAAGGGCAAACAGCCAACCAAAGGTAGGAGCCCTCCCTGAGTAATTTCCCCAGAAACTCTGTCAGTGTGGGACTCCTGTGGTGGCAGAGTGCAATATTACTCTACCTGCTCGAGGTCCTTCACTGCCTGGCATTTGTTTCTCAGGATGGTAAAGGAAGCTACATCAACATGTAGCTGCTGTTTCATCCAATCCAGCTCTCCTCCCATGCCAAGGAGAAAGAGGCAGGAGCCAAAGGCATACTCATCTGCTTACTCAGCTGGCAGTCTTTTACAAATGGTAAATCAGTAAATTTTGGTTGATAATAGAACAAATAGAGACCAAGAGAAAGGCCAGACACACACCATGGAAGAGAAATAATTATTTTTTTCAAAAAGGAAAGAAGGAGGAGGGGACTTTGATGATGAAAAGAACATGAAGAGGTGCATAAAGAGGAACAGGAGAAGGGAAACATCACTTCATGGTGATGTGGTGGGGAGTAAAGAAGACAGAGTAGGAAAGAAAAGGCACCATTGCAGTATTCAGACCCTGTTGAAAATGAGATGAAGTAAAATCATTATCTCAGTTCTGCTTTTATTATCATGTTTGATTCTTGATGTAACAATGGATGCACAAAAATAATGTTCTAAAATGCAAGTAGGCAAGTGTCAAATTCACTGCTCTTAGTTTAGGTCTTAAAAATCCATCATAATCTGAAGGCACCTTTTTCCTACTGCAGCTTATTACAGAATTTTCCCATTAATTTGAATACAAATTGAAGAATTTCTATTTAAATGGTCCTACATGCACAGCACTAAGTTTCAGAGCAAGGTAGGTGTAGAAAACATTTGGAAAAATATTTCTTTTAATGATATCAGGCAATACTGGTATCTTAACAGATCTCTTAACAGAAATTTTTACTGTGCTAATCAAGTAAGGCTTCTTCAATCTGTAATTATTTCTAATTATGTCATTACTACTAAGGAGAAGTGCCAATGTCTGTGTTGGAAACATTTGCCTTTTAAACATTTTTACTCACTGCAAGAGATTCTATAATTTGTAGCTCTTTCTGCAAAGGATCTTGGGACAATATCACTTTTACAAATTATAGGACATACTAAAGTTTTCCCTTTTGGCAAGCTTGTGGGACGTGAGAACTGATCTGAAACTCCACTTAGATCTTCTCTCTTTCTAGGATGAGAGTTCAAGTAGTCTAAGTTTCTATGGTCAAAGGCAACTTAAAAATGGAAACTCAAACCTTATGATCTCTGTAGCAACTATGGAAGTGGTAGGCAGTGTGACAGCTCCTAAACTTTGCCTTACCATCTTTTGGTTTCTTGTATCCACATGTAACTTTTATCTTCTGTCTTGACCCGGTGGTCAAGTGGTTGCACCATTTTTATGACTTTTGTAGAGCAACAGAACAGAAGTTGGTGTGTTTGCTGCCAAAGTTTCCAAAGTAGTTCACATTATCTTATGTCAACCAGGAACAAATAAATATCTTAAGGGTAGAGATGCCAAGGAATTCAGAATTTGGCCATGAACATAGTATTAATTTTGTCTCATAAAGCAGAGTGTGCTGCAGCATCTTTTACTGTTATCCCCTCTCTCTATTTCAACTGACATAGTTGGAGTATGGGAGATGACGAGCAGGTCCCTAAGGAGAGGACTCAGATGTTGTTTTTTTCTGGTTTTGTGTACCACATGATAGAAATACAAATTAGAAAGCAAGCCAGGCAGAATGAAGGATGTATTTAATTTTTGTGTGCTTTTGGTTCAAGTAGTTGCATCATGCAGCTTAATCAAAATAAAATTAGCCCTTTCTTTTAATTTTTATTTTAGAAAAAAAAGAAAATAATTACCATGGGGGGCTTTCTTCTGACTTTGTGCCCTGAAGGTGAGCTTCCAAGAAGCAGCTCTGAAAAGTTCCTCACCTTGAGGCATTAATAAAGCCTGCCCATTCACATATTTTCTTAACATGTATTTATGCACACTCACTCACAGTATGTGATTGTCTGATTATCACACTCACAGGAAACCAGGCTAAAAGAACCGCTTTGATTTTTCTGCGGCTCCCAAAAAGCTATTTTAAAACACCTCTAGGTATTTTTGAGTGTTTCACAGTTAGGCTAATGAAAGAACTTACTTAAAAGCTGAAAGTTATTTTAAACTTTTTCTCAACAAGGAGTTGAACTTAAGTTCTGCTGATTTTTTTCTTTCTTTTCTTGAGCCATCTGACTGTACTCCATTTCCTTTAGATTTTGGTCTCTTTCAGCTTGTATTCTACCTTTTTCCAATAGTGCAATCCAAAATACTAACCAAGCGCAAACTTTGTTATAAAGGTTTTCTGTGACTGGGACATCAGCAAATCAAAGACTTTCAAATTAAACTCCACAGGAAAGAGGCTGCCCTGTTGACATGTTGTTGCAAGATCTTTCTTGAAAACTTAATCACAGCAAAGGAATCAAGTTGGCAAAGCCAACTGAACAATGGGCTCACGCCATTAACCTGAACAATTGGAGACTTTGTCTCTATTACTTAGAGCTGCACAGTGTTTTGTTGTTTGGAAATAGTGTAAAGATTCACACAAGTAAGGGAAAAACAGGGAGATGCAAAGGATGAGAAACAACATTTACAGAGTGTGTTAGAGGAGAGGCTGATGGCTTTCAGAGCCACCCCAGAGTCCTTTCTTCAGTCACCTTTTCAAGGTGTGCCTGGATGAGGTGATGCAGATAATGACGTGATTCCTCATTTCCAGGTTTATGTGCTAGCTGCAGCACCAAATTGAGAAGGTCTGATCTTCTAGAGAGACACAGGCAACGCTCCATTGGTGTGAGAAATGCACAGTCATAATGCTTTCAGCACAGCTTGGATTATTTACATTGGCTCCAGAGAGTCTTGCATTGTGAGCTCACGTTCTCACTGTGGCAGAAAAGCACAAACCATGTGAAGATATTTTTGGGGTTTTTTTGCTCCCACAACCATAATTTTAAGCGGCTCTTCATGAAAAGGAAGGTGCTGTTCCAGGAACAATTTCTGAGCATACAATTTCTGAACAGGAAATTGGTTCAAGACACAAGTTATCACTGGCAGACCTCATCTATATGCAGAGAAAATATCACCTACAGCTTTCCCGAGATTGGCCCATGCTCAACATGTCTTCACTGATTACATATGTTGCCTGCAGCTGCGTTTTGATTGCATACACTGTATCCCCAAGCTCTCTTGCAGGAGAGGGTTACACAGAACATGCTGTTCCATAGGAGCCTCCTTTTAACAAGAAGTCTGTCTTCTCTGCCATATCTGTCATACCAGACATAAATCAGTGTCAATATACCACTCCAAAAATAGTCTGAGCCTGCTCTACCTTCAGGCAGCCTTAGAGAGTTGGCACACACTGCCTCTGTCCCAAAACCTGGAGAGAGGCAGGTGCTTCTTCAGCACTGCCGAATTTATGATCATTTGTCAACTGAAAAAGAAAAATGAGTTTCATGAAGAGGCAAGACCTTCCTGTATTTGACCTTGGGAGGTTTTTTCCTTTTCCTTTTTGGGTCTGTGTATCTTATCAGTGGCTCTTTATGCCCTCCCAGTCTAACTAATTGATTCCTTTCTCTTGTGATGCTTTTGTAATTGGATTGTAATAAATTATACCATGCTGTTTAAGAATGTGTCAAATATTGTTTTAACTTGTCCAATGCAAAGAATTGAGAACCGGAGCCTGAATCATAACCTGACATAGAATTTTGCTGGTATTAAACAGACACTTAATAATTTTGCTGTCAGCTATATCTGCATAAATCCAGTATGACTCCACTGGCCTCAAGTACTTTCTCAGTATTTACACCACTCTGAGTGATGGCAGATTTTAACTCTTCATTCCTGTGGTGAGATAGATGGACTACAGGCCAAGATATACAGACTGCATTGGGAAAGCAATGAGTAATGCTACACAATAATTTGAAGAGACTAAATTAAAAACACTGATGGTTGCCTAAGGATGCTGTATTCATGAAGAGTGATGGCTAAGAAGAACCCCTTTGCCTAGTACCTAGCATTGCAATGCATCTCTCCCATGGATAAAATCAGAAGTTCTTAACACATTTTCCCCTAAACTCAGTAAAGTACTATTTCCTCTACTGACAGGACTTGGATAGTATGAACACACTGCTAGGCAAAGACCAGACTTTTCTCAAAGGAATAATTGTCTTCCCTATCACTGTGAGTCAGTCTGGTCTCTGGACTGCTCCAGCCTCCTCTCCCTTCAAGCAGACTGGCCAATCACGCCAAATTATGTGTCAAGGTTTTGGCAGTGCAATGTATTTCCCACAGAAGACCAAGCAGAGAAATGTCCTCTTCTTTTAAGTCACTGACTTAAAGATGTGTCTGACTTAAAGAAGTGTCTGACTTAAAGAAGTCACTGCAACCATTGAGCTCTTTTATACAGGATAGAAAAGCTCATGTTTCAGCTGATACTTGGGGACTTCTTTTTCCATTATTGTGGCCACATACCACTGGCAGTTGTACAGATTGAAAACAACACTACAATCTTCCATAGGCCCTTGACAGCACTGTCCACACATCTTACCAGTAAATGTTTTTTACTCATATGCTTCAGAATTTCATTTTTTTAAAAATCTAGAAGGTAGATTTGATGTTTTGTAGCACTTTACCTGCAACAAGGACGTGTATTCATTCTCTTCATGCACCTATTTAAAATCCTAGGCACGAATCATTATGACTGAACCATATAGAAGCAAGGAGGGTCAAAGCCTGTCTTCTTTCCCTCTCTAAAATGCCAACAGAAGTGTTAGGTTAACAGTGACTCATTAAAGACCACAGAACCTTAGATGAGGTGGTTGAAGAAGATTTAGTTACTAAATGTGAAGAATTACTGTTGTTTCATACACTTATTGGAGACTTATTATAAAGACTCTGTTTAAATGAGGAGTGGACAGGCTGCTACCTCTGGCTATACCCCAGCATCATGGCAGACGCTCTTGGTGGCATGTGTTAGAAGTCAGGTCCCAGCTAGGGAAACCTGACCACAAGATGGATGGCTGCTGTGGACCCAGCCCTGTTCTCAGCACGGACCCAGAAGTGCAGAAAATCTTGGTGCTGATGGTTTAGAAGTGGCACCCTACAGGGCTAAGAGCAGAACTTCACCCATGAGAAGTAAGCTTACAGCTCTTGTTCTAGTCCCTGTAGTTCACGTTCCTTCACTACAATTTAGGGCATGTGGAAAAGTGAACACACACCTTTGACATATCCGGTACAACTTTTGATTGAGGATGAGTGTTTGCTCTGGAGCCAGAAGGAAAAATTCTACCAGGTTCTGTGCATTTCCAGGCTTGGTCTGCCAAGATTGGCAGCAGTGACTATGATACAGATTGGTTTTTTTGAAGGTCTTTAATTTTGTCCTGTATAATATTCAGGCCTGCATTTCTATTTACTGGGTCTAATTTAGGAAGATCCTCTGGTTTTCTGTCCACTTCACGTACATCTTGGAAAATAAATGAAAACAGGCATGACTCAAGCAATAAAAAGTTCTAAATAAGGAAAAGACAGATAGGCGCTTTTGGAACTTTTAAATGAAAACCTGATACAGGAAGAAGAAATGGGACTAACAAATAAACTTCCTATGTGTTGAAAGATCAAATGGAATCAAAAGTTGAGCAGTTAATATAACACATATTTACTGCCTATACTACAGAACAGCAGCACTCTCCTTGCAAGCAGAACGATCAGAAGGAGCCTGCAGACCTTATCACTTGATGCTTCATAGTTTATTCTCTGTTGTTAACATTCATACGTAGGCAAATCTTCAAGTCTTGAACTACATTGTACCCAGTCCCTGTCAAGACAAATTGACATTAGCCCTATATTGTTGCTAGTGCTAGAGTATATGAAACATTAAGGGTGGTGTGTTCACAACTACTGTTTCTCAGTAGCATGACCAGGAATTTCATGGTCACGCTACTGAATTCCTTCTGAAGGAATTCAACATTTTGTTCACAGCAAAGTTCAAAAGACAGCCCTGCACCTAAATCACTTATGCTACTTTGAAAACCCTACTTCAGAAGGACTAAACTGAAGTCACAGGAACTTGGCCAGAGAGAAGCAAGTTTTCAGGTGGGGGTCCTATAGAAGGTATTTAGTTTATGAGCCAAGGTGAGATTCCTATGACTGCCAACCTGATGCATGCCCTGGCTTGTGTCTGACAGCCGTGCAGTGCTCTGTCTTGTGTATCATCAGGAGAGATCTTGGAGCGGGAGCTGCGCTGACAGTCCCGCCGGCAATGCTCGGGGTGGGGTGCATGTCATTCCTCTCTCACAGCAGAACTGGCTGCACAGCATGGTCAGTCGTTGAAACTTGCTCCGGTTGGTAAATGGAGCAGGAGAGACTTGCAAGAATCACAGGGAGAAGGCGTTTAGCAGTGTTCCTTCTGTTTTACTAAGCACCCTCTGAACACAGCAGATGTTGCTCCAACAGCTCTCAAGCTTCTTGCAATGCCATGCACAGTGCCAGAACTTACTGGAAGCAAATATGAATTCCCATGCCATGTTTTTTGTTTCTGCAGATCTAGCCAAGTCAATGGAATAGTCACCCTTTTGATATTTGTAAATAAGTTAGCGCAGCATTTTCACTGTAGGAATTAACCAAGTACCTAATTACAGTGATAGAGAACTGTTCTCTAATGGCCTAATTAGAATATTGAAATACTGTACTTAACCTCCACTAAGGCCCATGTATGTCTGCATGAACAGTCTTTCTTTGAAAAACAAAACTAAAGCATCAAAATCATACGTGGGTTTATGTGTTGTAAAAAGACATGAGCAAACTTGCATATAGTATGTCCTACCATGAAGGTATTTTCTGTGAATTGGGCCGTAAGATTGCAATTCTAAGCAGCCACACAATTAATTCTTCAGTTATGCAGTCCAATTAGGACAAATGCTTCCTTTCTAGTTTAATTAGAGATGGGTAAGCTCGTTTGAGCTTATTTGTATAAAATATGTGCTCATTAAACAAGGCCTGGATTTTGTTCAGCTTGTTAGAAATGTTGTGAAAAAAAAGCTTTCTCACACTGCCTCTGGCCTTTTTAACCCTTTAAAGACCACAAATCTGACAGTCTATCAGTTATCCTCAAAGTACAGTACACTTGCTTCAGCCAGAAAAAGAAAAAAGGGTGCTTGTGTTACCATTGGTATATTTGTAAACTTCATGCTGCCATGGAGATAAATATCTTCCACCCTCAGATATCACTCATTGCAACATCCCTCCTTGTGGGCTAAGGCAACCAGTGATGGGTTTGTAGGGTTTGCTAATCTTGTTTTCAAAGCTCCCTGGCAGCAGAAAGAAAGAGAAACTCTGGGGCTGACGCACACCCTGTCTTTGCTGAGAAAAGAGCAGAGGACCTATGAACCAGTATGTGAATGTCTCTGTGGGAAATGAAGTAGAAAGTTTTACATAAAAGCCATACAGTATGAAGTCATAAAGGGCACAAAGTCAGTTGAATTGTCCCAAGCAATTACAGTGTCAATGGTTTGAGCACACCGTCTCCTCCTTCCTTCTTCTTACATTAGTTATTTCTTTTGTGAGCTCACTCACTCAGCAGAGCGTAGTTCAATTCTGTGGTGAAAGCACCTGCACGAATCTTATGCTGAAAAATGCCCTGAGGTATGACGTCATTTATTCAAACCATGCCTGCAAAAAACTGAGCCCTCTGCGCTTGTGATCAGGGCTGATTTTCTCCTGACGTGCTCCTTCAGCCTCAGGTCCTTAAAATGGGAGGGAGGAAAGGTTGAGCCACCTTCCAGGCTACATGGGGGCACAGAGAAATGAAGCCTCACCGGAGTACCAGGCACAGCTTTAAGCAACCAAGCCTTGGCAGAAGCCATGGTGCAGGGGCAATGTCAGAGTAGGAAGTGCCCAGATGGCTAGAAAAGGCACGAGGGCAGGCTGTCAAAGAATAAGTCTAATTTATCCCTCCTGGTGCTGCACACTCCTCCACACTGTCAGCAAAATGGACAAATGCAAACCCCAGGCACACACAAAGTGGGAGATGGCAGCCTCAGTCAAACGAGCATGCCACAGCTGTCTTACAAATGCAAATCCACCCCTTTCTCCCTACACATGAGGGGCATTAAGCATGCAATGTGTGTGCATTCAAATATTGTGTGCACAAACACAACCCTTGCCCTTTGAAATCCTGGCCCTGGACACCTCTGGTTTCTGCTGCAATGCTTGGAGCCTGGGTTTGAAAGGCAGTGAAGGAAGAGAAAGCTTAAATGTGTCTCCCAGGTCTCCAGGTGATTTCCAAAGGGCATGAAAAAGCTCGTAGACTATGCAAAGCTCAGGCTTGGGGTTTGGAGCCCATTGTTCAAAAGTCAGAAGAAAATGGGCATGGCTCTCATGGCTGTCTTGGCCTAAAAGCTGCCTGCAGTCATCTGCAGGTTAATGAAACCTCTGAATCAGAGGGAAAATGTAACAACTATACAAGATGTTGTTCTAGGTTGTGCATTTGGGACCACATCCAAAGTCTACAGAACCTAATGGCAACCTGGACTTCAGAGACCGCATGGTGGTATAGCAATGACATACAACTCAGCCCTACTGGCAGGGGTTTCGACTTTCTCCAGTGCATGTGCTGAGCTTCTTACTATCTCAACACCCATGCTCTCAGGGTTGCCTTGTGGGCAATATGTGCTGTGAAATAAAGACACTGTAATTGTCTTGATTTTATTTAACTCCTGCAGATTGATGATGACGTCATGGTATTTATGATCTTGTATTTTCACAGGTGTCATGTCGTCATCTCTCAGTCTGAACGATTGCTTCATTACAGCTAAATGGGATGGGGTGAAGGGGAAAGGCTGGTTTTGAGCTGGGATCTACTGGGACCTGTCATATTGTATTAAAAAAATATCCAAATGCAGACCTTTTTGCAGCCATGTGTCAGAGGAAAATACGAGCAGAATCTCATTTTAAGGATATGCTGGTCCCAAGATACTTTTTGCTTTCAGAGGGAAAATATTTCCTAAACAACCAGCCAAAATGCAATGGGGAGACCTCCTTAATTGGTAACCCGAAGAGCTAGCACAGAGCTATTTCCTCTTCTTTGTCTCACTCTACTGACAGACAGATTGTAGCAAATGGAAAGACTAAAAATGAGGACCATGATCTAATGAGTGGAGGGTCTCCCCATCAGTCCCACAAGGGGAAGATCTTCTGGAAGAAAACAGCATGAAATTTTCTCTTACTTTTGCAAGTGAATGTTGTTTTCACAAAAAGAAAATATTTTTTTCTACTCCCATTTTCTGCTGTGGGAGCAGCTAGAATCACAGGGGGCCACTTTACTGGCACTGTGCTAGTCCCCAAAAGTGGTAAACACTTGAAATACTTTTCAACAAGTTAATAAGGCAAATAATAAGCTCAAAAAAAAAACCAAACCAAAAAAACTTAAGCAGTCAAAAAAGGAGTGGCAATATAACAGTGGAGACATGTCTGCTGGTATCAAAGAGACTTTGGAAGTTTTTATTTTTTGGTCAGGTACTATAACAGTCCAGATAGTGTTAGTCTGGCCATGATGGACAAATATAAGTCTAATTCATTTCAGCTTAGGCTCCCCCAGCTTCACTTTCTGACTGGTGTCTTAACTGCATTGTGACAATTTCATTTCAGAACTGGAAATGGACATCAGAGAAGTGACTGGCCTAACTCCCAGCTCCCATGCGCCTTTGCCCTCACTTTAATTCAGACTTGACTTTAGCTGACATTATGCCCAGAACAGCAAGGTTAAAAAAGTGTAAAACTCTTACTTCTGGTCTGCAGATGGTATAGGTTACTATCTGTAGCAATGGTAGTTTCTGATGTTGCACAGAGAAGAAAGAAAGGAAAAGAGCTACCTGAAGGCATAACTTTAAGGCCAATGATCATGTGCTCTGTTATGGCTAAAAGCTTTTCAGTCAAGTAGTGCAAAAAATTCTATGAGACATAGATATTTCCAAGAACTAGATGATATATCTTTCTAACCCTGATTTTAAACCACTTTTTGCTGAAAATAAATCATCTGGATCCTCTACAATGAAGTGTGCCCTTATTTTTCTGCCCCAACCACAATCCCATGAACTGACAGGGGCATGACACAGTTATTCCAGTTATCACTTGCCCAAATATGCTGAATTCGCCACAAGCAATTGCCCTGTGGGTGAAAAATTCTTCAAGTGCTCACACAGCCCAGAAGAGATGGAACAACTGCCCTGTCACTACACCGAGCACTTGGAACAGGAGCTGCACTGAGTGTCAAGTTAATGAACATTTACAATTGCAAGAGGTTAAAGGTGGAAGGGGAGTGTGGATGATAGAGATACCTCAGGAGTTTGGCTGACAGATAACAAGGAGGGCTGAGAGGACTGTAATAAGCGAAGAAAAGCTCCCTGCAAGAAACCTTGCAGCGTGAGGAATGTGCCCAGCTACACCTGCTGGAGTTGCTGCTTGTCCCACTACGTCTGGGACTGAAGGGAGTATTTTTCATTGGGGACAGAGGGCACAGGCATCTCCCTGTCATTGCACTGGACCAAGAGCTACCAAACTGCTATGCTCATGAGGACATTAATCGGGTCCTGATAATTGGGACCGAACATGAGCACCAAGGGGGTTTTCAGGCACTGTTATTCCTTGTGTCACCAGGCAGTGAGTCAAGGATGCATAGCTCCTGACTTGGTATCAGACAGTGGCATTGTCCCTCAGCAGAGGTTCTTCATGTAGCCTTAGGGTAAGAGGGATAAATCTTGCATAGACTAAAAAAAGGGATAAAATCAGATGGTAGGTACTAACAGTAAATTTTCACAGTGGAAGGAAGCCAACAAGGGAGCCCACAAGGATATGAACCAGGATTTCTGATCCAGAAAAGGGAGTGAAAGATATTAGAGTCTGCTGATTATATCTAAGCTATATAGGAGGTAAAGATAAATTCTGATTAAAAAGAACAATAGAAAGGCCTCACAGCACTAAGACATAAAAAAAGAAAATGGCAGATGAAATTCAGTGTAGATGACTGTAAACTGGTGCATGTTGCAGAAAAAAGTTTCAGCTTTACACATACTATGAGCAGCTCTGACATGGCTGTTTCTATATGGAAATAGGATCTTGATTTTAACAGAAAATGAACAAACAAATAAATAAATAAAAAAAACCACTGTCCTGTATGGGTCAAAATGGCAAATCAAGTGCTAGGGATTATTTGAGAAAGAATAAATAGTACAGCAGAAAATGTCCTTATGCCACTGTATAACCTTTATTCTCTCACACCTTGAGTACAGTGTGGTCCCTCAAGGATATAGAAGAAATGGAAAAGGCAAAGAGAAAAACAAGAATCATCAAATGCTTTTGTTCAAGGAACAATTGAATAGACTGGACCTCTATAGGAAAGATGATTGAGGTTGTTGTGGGCAGTTGCTAATAAGGCAACTGCTGCAATGGGAAAAAGTAATAGGGAAAATCACCGTTTCCTCTGTAGCAGGAACCAGGGGACATCAAATGAGATGACTGCAGAAAAAAAACACCAAAAATACCTCTGCACTGAGTGTGCAGTTAAGCTGGGGTGCTCCGCAGGAGGCATCATGACAGTGTGCATGCTAAGTTTGCAGGGTTTCAGGATAGAATTGCACAAATTCAGAGAAGAAAATTCTACCAGGGGCTACTGCTGATGAAGGGCCAGGAAATTACTGAACTGCTTATCGTTGGTTGTTAGGAAAGTATTCAAGAGAAATATGCCTCTTCCCTCAACATCTGGCATTGGACACTGCTGGAGACAGGATATTAAGCTAGGTCAGCCTTTGGTTCTGATGGTTTTTCTAAGTTTTTGATCACCTTTCTGTTTGCAACATACCACAAACTATCCCTCTGGCACTGCTGTAACACAGGTGCAAATGCTTTTATACTCTCACCACCACCACCATGATGATGCAAATAGCTGTTAGCATATGAAATGTGTTCTTATTCTTGAGCCCCAGTAGGGCAGTCCATTCCCTGAACCAAGGTGGCGTGTGACTAACTTTGGGTATACCACTCATTGACTTCTGTAGGACTTGGTTTAAAAATAAATACATCTACTTAAGAATTTTGATGAAAAAGGAAAAAATTCAGCTGATGTTTCAATACTTTGCTGCATGCAGACCATCATGTTCATGTCTTTCAACTGCAAGAAATCATACCATCAGCCAATCAGAAATACGTACGGAAGATAATAACTTTCACAATTGTTTTAATTCATCCTTCCTCTGTCCCATTTTTCAGACGGCATTTTTTGCTTCTAATTGGCAAGCGCTCACAAGCTTCTTTATAAACAACATCATATATATTTTTTAAATTTTATTTTTTGCAGACAGACAGGTGCAGGCCAAAAAAATGGCTCAATTTATGTAGCTGGATGGTTCTTATCTAGCAAGATATTGGTTGCTGAATTAGAGGAAATATTTCATCACAGGAAAAATCTTTATCCACATTAAAACTGAGGAAAAGATAACGGCAAGTCTGGGTAGTCTGGGTGAATGAAATAACACAGGCTTGCAAGGAGACATGATCACATTTCTAGACTGTTCTATTATTTGTTCGCCTCAGGATATATTTCATCATCTTCTTTTCAATACCAGTTTTAAGCCTTCGAAGAGATGATTACTTTATGCAAAAGATCCAAAATGATTAAAAATGACTGTGAGGCATGGAAATGTGGAGAGTTCCTAAGAAATGTACTGATGCTAGATCCCAGAACTTTGAAGGCACAGTTACTACTCTCCAGAAGCTGGACTGCTTTGAGGAGTTAAGACAGAACAGCCAATAGCTATAAGCAGTTTGCCCAGGGAAGATATGACACCTCCTCTCTATAGGTGACAAATACTGCACACAAAGCCAAAACCTCAAATTTCCCCCCATTGTCTCGTGGGATAAGGTTGCTGTACAAGGCCTCTCAGCCTGTCTAGACAGGACAAATAACCCAGCCCCAGAAAAGTTTTCCTCCCAGGAAAACGAAAGTTTCTGGAGCCAGGGGACACAGTTCAGCCTGTGAACTGCGGTGATGTTAATTGCTTCTTCCTTCCATGATACCAAAACAAAAGTAGGCCTGTCTTCGGGTTTGTGGCTGTGGAACAGAAGGGGTCTGCATACTCTTTCAACTTCTGCATCTGTGCAATCTGATTTCCCCTCATGGCACTCCTAAGAGACAGGGGAGTGAAGTTATTCCAGTTCTAAAGTATTTATCTGAAGCCTTAAGCAGACTGCCTGAGCTCACAGGACAGCACACTGCTGGCAGCAGGGGGTCTCTTCATTACCAGTTCTGGGCTTTCATCACAAAATCGTCTGCCAGGATGAGAGTCTTCAGACAGCCTCTAGGCACTTCTCTGGAGATCCAGTCAAACCTTCCCACGAATGCAAAGTGGCTGCAGGCAACCCACATGTGTGTGAGCCAGAGGAAGAAAGCAAGGATGAGAAATTTAATTTCTCATTGTCAGAAACAAATGCCTGGAACTTCATGTATGCTTCCATTCTGAGGACTACATTAAAATAGAGTTGACTACATCTATATAACCATGGTCTTCAAGAGTTTTCTCCACTTTGATCAGGGTAGAGCCATGTATCCCCCAATCTTTTGAGTTGCATCCTCTTCTTTTGGTTGGCAGACCACGGCATGGCACTAGGACTCACTGAGGTTTTCTGGTATCTGAATACACACCCCATACAGACCTTCTAAGATTTTTGCTCTCACAGTAGGACTTGCCATTTCTTAACTGGGAAGATGACTACCTTGTCCCTGCATGTCCCAGCCATTCATCACCTTGCAGGTCAAGTTGTGCTACAGACACCTGTATTCTGCATCTGGGAACATGTGACAAATGCCAGCAGGCAGGGACTTCTAGGGCTTGTTTCCTCTTGTTTCCCCAGTTACTGTGGGGAAGCAGTCCTGAAACAACACACACACATGTGTCATCTCATCTAATTTTGTGCTTCATTACAAGCTACATTATACAAGCTTGGTGTACCAAAATAGATCAGCATCTACTCATATTCGTTAGCAGCCCTGGGACCCAGTCTGGTTTCAGTTTAACTCCTGGAGACTCTGCCTCTCTCCCCCCTCTCTCAGGGAGCTGCATTTGGATATTTTTCCAGAACACCCACCCACCTTGCGTGAGCCTGGACCCAATTACTGCACAGATCAACGAGGTCTTTGTGATGGGGCCCATGCAGCTTCCCCAGCCAGAAAGCCAGGCTGTCTAGGAGACTTCTCCAAAAGGGCTGCTCCATTGCTGGAGTGAGCAGATCTGCTCAACCTTGTTGGCTTTGACTCCCTTGTCATGTGACCCAGTCTACCTATGGCAGGGGTATCCAGGCTTTCTGGTGCACCGCACATCATCAACACCCCTGTCACACCTGGGGTTGTGACAATCCAGGATGACACTGGAGGTGCCCTAGGTGACATGGCTTGGTCACACGGCTGAGCTCTCAGCTGGCTCTTCACTGTGTGTTCTGTAGAGCCACAAGTGTAGTCCCACCTCTTACATTGGCCTTGCCAAACCAGTAGCTGCCATGCTTACACTCCCTTGCATATCTATGCAGCACAGCACCAGCCCACGTGAAGAGTCCTGGCCCCGGCAGTTGCCTCTTTCACCCTGTCTCTCCCACTCTTTCAGCCCTGAGCTTTGTCTCTGGCTTCCCACCCAAACTCCCTTCTTTGCCACTTAAAACCTGTGACACAGTGTATTTCAGTTGGAGAGGAGTTTATGACCTTGGGTGTGCAATGCAGCTATGCAAAATAATTACAGACTCCTCAATCCATCAAACATTTTATGACTGGGTCTTCCCATCTGATTGTTTCTGCAGCTTTTGAAAAGCCAGAGGTACGAGTGCAACATTTTCTGCTCCTTGCTATTTTTTAAAATTTTTTTTTTTTTTTTATTGGCCGGTGCAGTGAGAGACTGCAGAAGTGCCTGTTTAGTTTGACCAAATTTCTCTAACAGATGTTTTCCAATTGTGAAAGAATCTGACCTTTATTAAAATCAAGAAAAATTTTTAATGGTGTGCCCAAACACTGGAAACAACAGCATAGTTTAGTGGTGATTTTCATATTTTAAAAGGTAAATTTCTAGCTGGGATAAATAGTACTTGTATTTGTTCTTGTTTTGTTTAAATTAAAATCCAGCTCTATTGGCTGTTCTTAGTCCATTTGCCTTCTAGCATTGTTCTGAGCATCTTTGAAGTCATAAAATGAGACATCTCAATTAATGGCAGAAAAGTGGTTAGTAGAGGCAGAGTACCAGAAACCCACTAACTGACTAATCAGTTATTAAAGCGACTTTGTCAGACCATAAATTGCAGCTATCACATTTCCCTATAAACAAATAGACTTCCCTACTCTGACACTGAGGGATGACATCTGGGATATGTTTGAAACATTACAAAATGGGTTATGTATATCATTTCTTCCAGACCATTCAGAGAGATAAACCAGATTAGATGAAGTAAAGGATGAAGCCAAGGGTGCTTTTGGTCCTCTGTTCCCCATACTTCCTAGAGCTTTCTGTCTCTTTTGGGAGACTCTGTATGCCAACAAGTTCCTCTGTTTATTTATTCCAGTTGCACTCAAGTGCACAATTCACTACGGGGAAATTTTGTTCTCTTTCTACTAGCAAAAGGAAAGCCATGTTGAAGTTTTGGCTCTGATGGGCACAATGTTTACTCTGGTTACTGAGCATCAGGAAGGGAATGACTGGATATTCACTTTCTGCAGGTAGGACCCTCTTCCAAGCATCGTCATCTTCCTGTTTTCCCTTTTCTCAAGGCTGACCTTTGGTAACACAGGGTTTTCTACCCCTCTCTACTGAAATCACCTCCTTACTGCCAGGTATGGACCCAAATCGCTTCTGATAATATTGTAGCAATAACAAAGTACTAGACTGAGGTAGTTCCCTTAATGACAAATGAAATTAAAATGCTAGTTACAGTGATAAACATCTGAGCAGCTTTTGGATGCTTGGCTTTAAGCTTTTAAAACCACACAGGCATAACTACTTTTCTTGCTTGACTCCAAAATCTTAAGTGTGCATTGTGTAAAACAAAAGTTGGGCCTTTATTATGCCATTTTATATATAAAAAAATAAATTCTAAAGGTAATTTGTTGTCTTCCTCCACTACTGCCCAGATTGAATTGCTCTTTGTTTTCCACCCGCAAAAGCCATTCTCT
Source organism: Phaethon lepturus (assembly GCF_000687285.1). Taxonomy (NCBI): domain Eukaryota; kingdom Metazoa; phylum Chordata; class Aves; order Phaethontiformes; family Phaethontidae; genus Phaethon; species Phaethon lepturus. The sequence goes on from NW_010562745.1 coordinate 23,315, forward strand.
CCAAAAAAAGAGTCAAATACCTATCTGGAACAACACAAGCATTAGTAAAGCCCAAAAGTATGGTTTTACTCCAGAAGATAAAATTTTGCAGAACAACTTCTGTTTCTAAAATTATGTCAATCAAATAAGAAAAGTGAACGGACTTCATGCTTTAAATCCTGGTTCCTGTTTGGGCATGAGTTTCAAAACATGAATTGCTTATACATTGACGGGAAAAAAAAGAGTAGTCCTATGCAAATTGGGCTGTGGAGCCACAGTCTGTTCACGTGATCATTTCCTCCTGCTGCTATCCATACAGAATCTTAGGCTTTGAATTTTGCTTTGTGCTTTGTGCTTTGTGTTGAGCAAGCCAAGAACCAAAGTGCAGTTCAGATACAACCACAAAAAAAACAGTTCACAAAGCTGGTGAAATACAAATTGTGCAAGGTTTTCAGCAGAATACCATAAGTAGGTTCGGCATTAGGAGACAGTGGATACAAGTTTCCTTTGTAGATTTGCAAACCTGTGACTAATCAAAATTCATTTATGGAGTGCATTGCAAAACCTGAAGCCAGATGTGTTTTGCGTCATTTAGGGTTTATTGGGTACATTTAGCTGCTCCAGTTTGTGAGCAAAATTTTTTTTTACTCTCTTCATTGGGCAATGTTTGCACACAAAAATTCCTGAAGCAACCCACAACCCGTCTTTAAAATGTTTTTTCTCTTTGTGGCTGAATACTTGTAAGTTATAAATATGAGCTTATCAAGACCATGTGACACTGCTTTTCCTAAGATACATGTAGGTATCTACACTTAGCATACTCCATGCAGTCACTGTCCACACATAAGAAATCTAGTGATAACTAGGTGTCCGCAACAGGCAAAGCAATGAAAGAATTCTCTAATACATGGTTTGCCTATACCTATTTGTCATGGAGATATTAATCTGCAAAAAAAGACAGTAAAGAAATTGATTTTTGTAATTCGATAAACTAAATGCATACTAGCTAAAGGACAGTAAGGTGTCCTGAAGCTCAGTTAGAAACATGCACAAGTATTTTAAATATGTAATCACAAGCATCCAGAACGTACTGTGTTCTGTATCATCCTGAATAACTTTTTATTGTTAGAAAAGCACCTTAGAGCAGAAAACTGGAGTAACAGAAAAATATTTCATGCATTTGAAAATCCACAAAGAACTTTTTTGGCTTTTCCATACAGCAGGTAAATCCATCATTTTACAAAACTCAATTAGCTCACACCAAGCATGATTTCACTGCAGAATTATGGCTTTATCACATTTCTGAAATTCCTGTAGCCAGTGTCAACTAGAGAATGTTTAATATCAGACTTGACAGAAATGCAGGAATATAAAACACATTTATCAGTTATGTTAGAAGGTTCTGAATGGCCTTTCTACTTCATTCTTTTGCTCTTTGAGGTTTTGTCTGAAGAACTGCTCTTCTCAGTTAAAGAGACAGCCCAATAACTACAGTAAGAAACAGGCCTTGGATTACTTAAATTATTTAAAACATTACAGCCTATTGTCCCTAGAGAGTGGACATGCATACTTATCTATAGAAGGGAATTGAATTAAGGACCTGTTGTTACCTAGGTTTCATACTCCAATAAAACCTAGGTTTTACTCTAAGCTTATGGTAATCTCAGCTGTTGTGTAGCCCTTTGAAAGAAGAAAGAGATTATAACTGAAGCATGGTTTAAATCTGTTTCATCCAGAAAACTGTCACTCTTGTACATTGATCAATACCTTATGCAAACATACTAACCTGCACAGAAGGAACCAACATTATACAAGAAAAAGCTCCAGCAAGACTCTTAATTTCACAAATAAAAAAGAAAACTTCTCATTTCAGAACATATATGGTTTATTATGGTAAGTACTATGTATAAAGTAACTACTATGAGAAGAGCAAATCTACATGCAGCACCTGTGTCCATTTTATAAAGTAACTTGTTGATCCCATATGAGGTGGAGTAAATGAATAAATTAAAAATTTGTTTCACCTGTGGCATCTGTTTGTAATTATAAAAGCCTTAATTTAGACACTAGAGCTGTTTGGTAGGTTTTGTTAGGGAATGTAGGTTCTGAGAAAGCTTTGCTTAATTGTGGTTTTATTAAGAAGATGTTTGTTAGTAGCATTATTCTTTGCAAGTCTGCTGTTTAAAAAAGCTCTCTGTGATGAATAGCATGGGGCTAGTAATATCTTTTCAAAAGTTCAGTTTAATTGTGGGATATTATCTATGTGAAAGAAGGCTTCTGTTACAGAGATTTTTCTGATTTACATAAGTCTTTCTTGCTGCATTCTGGCTCTTGCTGATAAATTAAAAAATTCGGGTGCACAAAGTGAATCGAATTTCAGAGGTCAAAAGTTATTTCTGCTATGTTGTATAGACTTCTATGTCGCTAAAGCCCTGGCTGTTCTTTTTCTATCTATATAAAGTACAGGAAAGAAGGGGAGCTGCATTTTCTCCTGTGCACTCTTGTAGATTGCAACAATAAAGCTAAAATGGCACTAATTTTTCACTTTTCCACTATATTGACATTTTCAGAAGACTATAAGGACAATGAAAAATTATATATCTTGAAAATACTAAATATATGCAATTCCTGTAAAGAAAAATAATACACCTTGGAAATGTTCTTAGCTGTACATAATTGCTATGAAGCTATATGTAATTGTTGGGTCTAAGCCTAGGGGTCAGAAAGGACCTGATGTTGTGCCTGGGTGGGCAGAGTCCACTCCTGGGATCGTGTAGCATCTTTGTGACATATCTGGGGACAAAAATGACCATTCTTCAAACAGATAAGAAGGAGAAGATGTATATGTGTTTGCCTACACTGATGCTCTTCATTTGGGATGGAGTCTGAGTTTCAATATTCCCTGCATCCCTTATAAAAAGAGACACAGAGCCAAAAAAAAAAAAAGAAAAGGTTAGTAAGCGTTCTGCCAAATAATCTTTGGAGTAGAAAGCAGCACACTTAAAATGTGTTCCTGAGAGAGTGCAGGTGTGTTATACTCAGCTGAACACATAGTTTCCCTGTGTATTTCTGCTCGTGTGTAGCCAAGCTGGGGCTCTCTGAGGAAAGATAAAAGGAAAGCTCATCAGAGACTGAGCGTGGGTTATCTGGAAGAAGTACTCCTTCTGGGTTTCCTTTTTGTATCATAGTGTCCTTCCCTCTCTATGAAGAGAAAGCATCATATGTATCTTACAGGCAGTTTTTTGGGAAAAGAGCAGCATGCTGCTTGGGTTAAACACCTCATGTCGTGTACGGACTATGCTATGGGATAGCCTTTTGAAAACCAGAAACAAATAGCAATGTTTGTGGCTGCTTTACTCAGGATGGAAAGAAGTGAGTTGCTGAAGCAGATGCAGGTTTCTGTCAGGCTTTCAGGAAAAAAAGGAAAAAAAAGAAAGGTTTATTTTGCATAAACCCACCCATACACAGGTGGAACCTGTCAGTTTTTCTCTGGAGAAATTAGCTCCCTATTGCTCTGCAATTTTTTTTCTAATTTCTCCAACAGACTACAGAGGAAAACACCATGGAGAAGGGATGTAGAAGAACTAAACTCCCACAGGTGTTCCAAGCTCTGCCCTTTCTTCCTTTCTGGCTGTTCACCCTCCTGTGCGGCTGCGGGTGCACAAACTGCGTAGCTCCAGCCTAGGATGGGGAACTGGAGAAGGGCAGAGAGGTCAGTTGCTGCAAGGCTGCCACGAGACCACGCTATCAGCACTGGGATTTTCCTCAAAACCAACCAAAGGAGACAAGAAACCGACTTCAGCCACAGAAAGATAATACCCCTTCAAAGATGTTATGACTTACTTTTTAAAACGTTTGCTGCCGGAATGCAGCTTTAAAAAGGGGTACCTGCTTGACAGTGTATCCCTGCTCCTGCTCTGTATGCTTTATTGTTTCATTTATGAAGAACTGACATTTACAGTGTAATTATTTTAAATTATTTGGGTTCTTTTATGTCTAAATATGCACCTTTTTAAAGGATTTTTTTCATTAAAATATATAAAGCAAAGAAATGCAATATATTTTGGGCATTAGATCAGAAGACTTTAGTTAGGTCTTTTTTCCATGTCAGCCCCTAAGGGGAGTACACATTAAATTGCATAGTTTGCATGGCAAAATGAGTACAGCTTTTCATCATCAGTGATTCTCAAAAAAAGCTTAGTTTTCTAATGGGACACACACTACTCTTCTGGATGGCGCTCTGAAAGCAATCTAGATATTCCTCCATCAAATAATTGTGAGCATGAGGAATATTCCTCCTATTGCCATTGAAAAAGTCCCTGAATGATGTCCTGAGGAATTTGGGCTGAAGATTGCTTTCAGATTTGTAACAGATTGCTGTTTTTTTAAGTGTGTGTCCACATGCCCGTATGTGTGTGCATATGCATGTGTTTGCATGTGTGTGTGTGGATAGATACCAAAATCCTCATGGTCAAATATCAGTCAAACGAAATATAGTCTGTGTTTTGGCTTAGATTGGCAAAGAGGAAATTAAATGCTTCGAAGGATTATTAAACCATTCTAAAAAATGGAACATTTAAACGAGACTAGGAAAAACATGAAGCAGGACAGGAAGACAAAAGAGAAAGGCATGCATGTAAAACTAAACCCAACAGATAAGTGTCCTGCTTTCATACTTTCAGTAAACACTTACTGGCAAGCTTGGTCTTGACTGACTGCCGGATATGATGATTTTAAGAGATATGCAAGGCCTTATAACCCAAGGAACACCTCAGGTGTTTTAGTTACCACTTTTCTCAAGCATTCCCTTTCTCCTTCCAGTGCTATCCTTAATACATTTCTTATATATGGCCATTTTTTCCACTACACACCCCTCCCTTCCTCATTATCATAACACAGAGTTTTACTTCGAAACCCACAGCTGTTTCAGGTGAGAGCTGGAAGCTGCAGCCCCTGGGAAAGGGGAGTAGGAGTACTCAGCCCCCAGGAAGAAAGAGGGTCAGTTTGTTTTTTCTATCTGCTATACAGCGATTTTCCTTTTGGCAACAAAGAGAGGATACATCTTTTTTCTCCCTCCTTTCTTTTAACTGGTAGTGAAGGTAATCTGGATTGTCTTCAAGATCTTTGAATGATCTGTCATTAGTATCCTTAAAAGTGACTCCAAAAGTTACTCTAGAACCTTTGGAGTAACATGGTTTAACAAGCGTAGGCAAGGCTGAATATAGTCTTAATATGCGGTAACTAGTTGATAAGATATATTACTCTTAATATGCAGTAACTAGTTGATAAAAATTACTTTGCCCTCAAACTTACTGGGTTAATGTCTGCAAAACAAAACCTTGGCCTGCCAGAAAATGCTCAAAAAACAAAGACTACCGTGTCCTTGAGACTCCTCTGCAACAGAGCCCTGACTTTTGGGGGCTTCTTCAGCCCTGCAGTTCCTTTTCCTCTTACCTGCTAGCACTTTCTTTCAGGATGGGGTATGATATTAGCTTCTGCTTCTTCTAAACAGCCATCAGTAGTCCAATTTATGAAGGAAGCCTGGAGAGGCTTTAAAGTCAAATCCCATTATAATTAACTGGAGCAATTCTTGACTTTCTAAATGCTGGTGTCTTTCGGCGTGAGTTCCAAACTGCTTCCCAAAGTAGCTACATCCAGTGTACTTCAGACTCTTTATCAGAATATTGCACTTAGGTTTGTGTTATTGTTCTTAGTTTAGCATGTTTATCACACCTTTCTACAGTCAGATGAACTACTTTTTATTCCATTATTCTTTCTTATATTTTCTATGATTCTATTATTCTTGGAAACTGGTTATCTAGGAAACACATATTTTCTGTGGATGGATCATCCTCAAAGTGAACCTTTTTTTGTAAACATCATAATAATTAACAAATATTTTCTGGGTGACTTAATAAAAAGTTAGCCTCCATGTTACTGATACATTGTTCATATCAACTATTATGTTTGTTTTCTGTTCATAGTTCCTAAAACACCTTGTTTTTATGCTTTTTACATTTTTGTCTTCTAAAGCATGAAAACAACCATAACAAATCATGGCAGTGTACTTAAAGCTAAAAGCCTTGCTCAAATGCAAATAAAGCTCCACTCCTTCTCCTCAAATAGGAACCCCGTCACTTGCAAATAGCATGTTTTATGGGGGAATAAAATGTTCCAGCCAATTATCCAATCTATTTTTTTTTTCACACTCCTTTGATGAAAGGACAATGAGACTGCCATCAAACAACAAAGTTTTGACCGTGTCTTCAGTCATTGTGGAAATGTCAGATATTTGAACGGCCAGATGTTTTGGATCTGTTTCTATATAAAAGAAGAAATTCGTTATGGGCTTTATGATGAGTACCTCTTTTCATCCAGTCTCTAGTGCCAAGGTGTGGTAAACGAAGTCTTGAACACTGATTTTTACATAGTTTTTCTACCACAGGTCACCCTTTGCCCAGGTGGTGTGCTTCTAGTAGGCATTGTACTACCACCATACTTTCCCTATCATGGAGTCAGTGACGCCATCAGCAGCCTTGTCAGATGACTAAGACTATCGGGTACGTTTTTACTACATGAAGCAGATGCTTTTCTTTATTTAACGTTGATTAAAAATCAATCTGTCTTCCGAGTCTTCCCATCTGCAAAACACATAGGCTCAGGAAGTGCGGCTGGGATTTTGATTAAGTACATGTTTTCCTTTCCTCTTTTTTTAAAGGTATGAATCAAACATGAGGAAAATGACACCCAAACTTCTGTGGTGTGTGCAGGTTTTGAAATGCTCAGCCAACTTTTTTCTTTTTTTCTTTTTTTTTTTTCTACAGCCATATTAGATTATTTCTCACATCTGGGTTTCAGAAGGAACAGGAAGCTGATGAGCCAAATGACCATAGGGATTGCCTTTATGGATGTTTCAAAGATGTTGGCAAGAATGAGGTAAATCACCTCAGAACTCAGCTCTTGAGGCTTTGGTGAAGGATGCATTGCTGAAAAGGTTTCAGAGAACTTTGGAGGAACACCCTTGGCAGGGATATGGTAGTTGTCATAATCGTGTGATCTATAGTCACAGCTGCCCGAAGTCCACTCTGGCTGCAGCAACGACCAGTCCTTAACCAAACCCCCCTTTCAATAAGGGACATGTTTTCTTGCTGCTATTCCTGTCCATTCTTCTTCCCACGTCCACATCACAGCATGAAATCTCCACTAAATCCACTGGTTTAGGTCAAACCCATACACAGAGGTTGCCAAACAGAATGTATCCATCTTCCTCAGTGAATTCATTAATGGGATGGAATAAGATCCTGGGGAAAATAGTTTATCTTCCAAGGCCATCACTATTTTGAGGTAATTATTCTTATCTTCCCGAAATGGAAAAGACAGATTTAAGAGGTTTGTGCTATTTCTACTCTGTTGTTTGTGCTGATGTATCTATTAACAGTATTTGAAGGCATTTTGCTGCATCTTCCTGAGTGTCTGCTAGCCTAGATGGAGGATGGGAAACAGCATGAACCGTATTAGGTTTTTTGTTATAGGCCCTGGGAAGGCAAAACCTGAAAAATCCAATTGCAAATGCATGGACAGTTCTCTTTCTTACTCCATCGCAGCCAGTACTATGCATATATCACACTATAATTTCTGTCACGTATTGCATAGTAATTAAAAGTCAATTAAAACCAGCTCTCCCAGCAGTTTACTTGATACTTGTGCTGCATAAACAGGAAACTTTGAATCACGCAGTAAAGAAAGCTCAGTACAGGATCCAGGAAAAATCTGCCATGAGCAGCATTTTTGTACTTTACAGTAAAAATCTTCTGTTTGTTACTTATAGTTAATTCCAGTGTCTAAATAAAAGGTAGAATAGCAAAATCATGCTTAGTTAGAATAGTTCTACCTTTGGAGATCCTAGTGAAGGTCTCTTTATATGAGCTATTGTAACGATACCAACATTCAAGAGCAGAAAAAGAAGGGTAGAATAATCCAGTTGTCCCATTAGAGATGATCAAAGTTTGGAGATTCATGGTTTAATTCATAGGCTGGGTAAAGTATGCCTTGAACACATCAGATCCCAGTTCTGATGCATGTGATTCTGGGATCAGCACATGTAAACTAATGAAGTGTATGGCTTGATCTTTTTTTCCCTTCGTCCAACAAAAAGTAGAAAAGCTGGAAGTCCGTGTAAATAAGTCTCAGACGTAGCAATTAATTCAGGAGGAAACTGTTTGAATTAAAAATATGAATAATCCCAACTGGTGGATGTTTTTGAATTCAGTTAAAAACAAAGCAAAGTTGCAAACCCAGCTTGATTTGTCTTTCATTACTTAAAAATTAAAATCACCCAACTATTTTTTTAAGGTATTTGGGTCATGTCTTATTCTTTACAGTTGTTTATTGTGGTTTTTTTCCTCTTCTACAACAGCATTATGAAAGATGGGAAAATATTCTTTTATAAAACTGCAATATGATGTAAAATTTTGAAAATACACTATACAGTTAAAAACAAAAGAATCAAGCATGAAATCAGTGGAGAACCTGTCTACAGTCATGTTTTCCCATATGAATGCAACAGATAAAAAATGTAATAAATTCATTCATCTACACCCACTTTAAATATCTGAGCTGATCAGCAGTTTCACTGATGTGCGGCCAGACTTTGAAGTCTATCTTAGCTCTCTGGAATTTGACCAGCCACTTTCCAGACCATGTAATGCATTGCAGATCTTTCCACATTATGTATTCCAGATGGCCATATTCTTTGTGCATTTTGCCTTTCTTATTTAGGTTACTGGGGTAATTTGGGAATAAAATTTGCATGCTACAAAGTGACAACTGACATATTGTTATGCTATCATGCTGCCTAGATGCCAATGATGGACTTTAATGAATGTTTATGAAGTTTGGGTTTGTTGTTTTTTCCCCCTCTTTCAATCATTTTTATGCTCCTGGATAATGAGACACTGAATGTGGCAGATTCTTCACGCATCACATGTAAGGCTTGAGTGTGACTCAAGGCTTTAGACGTGCAAGCACCCACAACCTTACATTAAATTAATTTGAGCTGGCAAAACTTAGCACCTTTTGTAGATCAAGCCTCTGGTGAATGCAAGTTGCTCCTAGGATTTCTGCAACAAGGAAAACAGCCCATAAATTGAATTAGCTGAGGCCACCAAGCTTACATTAGGGACCAGATTATCTATATCATTGCAATCTTCTGCCTGAGGTTGAATTCAATCATTCTCACAGGCCTCAGCAAGATCTTATTCACTGCCACCCAGAAAAGAGCAGGTAGGCAGCCAAGTGATATAAGGCATTTGTTCTTCTGAGAGGCTCTGAGGGCATACTACACCTTGGGAGATACATCTGTGTTGTTTGTCACTCATGCCTCGAGATGGATCTTCCTCTTCCCCTCCACACTGTCTGTCCTCCTCCACAGACCTGGAACAAAGCCTTGAGTTTCCTAAGGCTACGTTATTCTCACCTCCCTGCCTCACTTTGCACTAATCTCTCATTCCTTCCTTGAATCTGATAAGTCAGGCAAAGTTGGAACCCATCTGGAAAACTGTAACTCCAGAAAACACTACTTCTTGCATGTTTTACTACAGTAAATGAAAAAATGGCACAGACAACTGCCAAAAGCCTTAGAGGAACATAGATCTGAATCCTGCAAACACTTGGGCAAGAGCACAGGGAAAAAGGCCAAATGTTGGCAATATTGGGGGCTATTACTGCTATTAGCAAAAAACATTGTGGAATACCATCTACAATATATTGCCACAAGTTTTATTCAGTAAACAGATTAAAATGTCATCACTGTGGACAAATAACTTTTGTCTTTTCCAGTGCAGTGCCTCAAACAGCGTCTCTCTTTAAGAAGAGACATTCC
>NW_010562745.1:33204-36890 GCF_000687285.1 Phaethon lepturus
TAGCTAACTGAAATAGCTTGTTTTATACTGGTACTCAGATAACGCCATCTGCAAACACAGGTATGGCTGGAAAAATAGGTTTTTCTTCAAATGGATACTCTTTGCTGCAGTGACCTACTGTGTCCGCCAAAGCTTGTATCAGCACTGAAGAAGCACAGCCTGCGAGCTTGTAGTGAGGCGTGGGGTAAGAGCAGATTTGTCAGTGATACCAGAACCCACGCCATTTTCAGTCTTCAGTCATTTTTACTGTTTACTTCACAATACATTTTTTCCTTGAAAGCCTCCATTACTGTTCTCTTCCCTACAAACAACTCTGGTTTTTCAAACTTCATACAAATGAAGACTGGACCTCTGAATAACTCCCTAGCACAGCAAATGTTGTTCAGGTTGCAAAGGTGTGTGACACCACAAAGATATAATGGAAATCCTGCTTTCCCTCCTGCCCTGTGATTTTGGTCCAGACCCCAAAATGGCACTGTCTGCTATAGGTCATTCGCAAGTATAGCCTGATGTTCTTTACTGAGATGGGAGCAGCACAGCTGAGGATATATCACCTCCAAATGTGATTTTCTGTCTCCTGCTGGAGACGTTTCCCAGCGCTCTCTCAGACGCCTCGTGGCTGCTTTCCTGGCCTCCTGCGGTGCTGCTGTGAGAGCCCAGTGCCTACTAGGACTCCTATTTTCAGGAAAATTCTGGGGAGAGGTACTGTTGTCAGAAAGGTTACTGGCTGTCCCCCAGGGAATTGACTGATTGTCCCATGGTTTTCTTGAGTTCCCAGGAACTCTCCCATACCTTCTAAAAAGGCATTTTCTTCAGTGCTTTGCCTGTCCCTCAGATACGTACCAGAGGACAGAGATGCTATAACTGTATTTGTAGAGGGATAGTGTGGCTACAAAGTGAAACTACAATCAAATTTCACCCCAGACAGTGTATTTTGTGCACAGATATTAGTTTTTCCTTAGCAGGGTTGTTTCCTTAGCTGTTGTATGCACAAACAAGTTTTTCTGTGTTTATTCAGGTTCCTTCTGGAGCTCTTTTTATTTTCACTGTATTCATAAGGAACACTTCAAACCAGAGCAAATTAGGAACTCTCTGAATGTGGTGTTAAAAAAACAAAGCCCTCTCCAGTAAATTTCAGTAGGTTGGTGGAGTTTTTGCCAGCACCTGTGACTGACCAGCTGTTAGTGAGGAAGAAAGCCATGAAGCTGAAGGGTGCTTATTCCCTGTTCTTTGACAAATCTTCACCTACAGAATAACACAGTTCAGCCACCAGAGACCATCTTTTTTTTTCTGCCTTTACTCACTGAACAGGAAATGAAACTATCATCGTATTTGCTGCAGGGTATAATATCAAATGAAAATACAGCCTTAAAAGCGGAAACAGCACTCTTTGCCACAATAATGTATGCATGGGTCCCCAAAAAACCTTCTTGCTCCCTCATTCGGGTTAATGTTTACAGTTTATTTTAATTCTCAAGAGCTGTGGCTCTTCAGCATTACTCTGTACTGTGACACAGTTGTTAGATTTAGTGTCTTAGGGATGAAAACAATTCTTCAGCAAACTTTTGTATTCTTATAAGATGTCTCTCATCTTAACAATTGCCCGAAAAAGTCTTAGGAGGTAGCTACTTAGCTTAGCTCCTGCAATTTGTATGCTGCTCATTGCTCTTATTTTTAATATCACTATGCCACCAAGGTTTTTAGGCACACAGTTGCAATCTGTGTGGAGATCCTTACATTTGCCCTGAGTTTGTTTTTTTGGCCTAATGCAGCTGCCACTGTGCTCCACAGCTCCCAGCTGATGCAGGGAAGGAGACAGGAACCAGTGATTCACATGGACACAACAGATTAATTTTCCTGATGCCAGGTTGCTGTCCCTGAGTCCAGGATATTGCCAGTCATGGGTGGGATGGATATCATCCATCAGGCAGTGATTCTGTGACACCTCTTTTTGGCCTCTTGCCTTGAGGGCTGAATGAATCACCTTCACTTTCACTCCCGAGTCAAGAAACAAATTATGGTACTAAATTAAGTGTTGGGAATGATCAGACCTAAGGGACTGAAAGCCGCCGCCTTCGGTACGGCACCAGAGCCTGTATGTGAGTAAAAGGAAACAAAACAGTATAGATGACGGTTGTCTGATTTGCTTATACACATTTTTGCATTATTACCACCAGAATAGCTAATCTGAGGATACATTCAAAGCTCTGAGCGATGAGGAGCAACGACTGACATCTCTCCCATTGTACAGTCGATTGAGCCACAACGGGGTAGCTGAGCAAACCTGGGAGCTGCTCCACCCTCATTTGGCCTGTAAGTGCTGTCTTCAATCCTGGCCACCCAGCAGCAGGCCCAGAGCCACGCGGCTGTGGGAGCATGGCCACTGCTGCTGGGAGCAGAGGCCAGCAGTCGCACAACCTATCCCAAACAACACCACTTCTTGCCAGTGACTCGGACCTCCAGCTTTGCCGCGTCCCTGGGGAGGCAAAGAAGTGGGTTTCTTCTGTTAGGCTGAAATGCAATGCAAACACAAAATTTCTCTAGGTCATGTAAGAGGTTTTTGTTGCAAACACAAACAAGGCAAATCTCCCACCTCCATCTTCTCCCCCTGTCCCTTTAAATACGCATTTCTTTAGTAGCTGGATCTGCCTCCAGTGCTGAGACATCAGCTGCTGCTGGAGAAAGCGTTTACATGTAGTGCCCTGAGTCAGTCAGGATTGCATTCTCCTTCATCGTGGACACCACAACTGTGTCATTCCAATTATTCTAAGAAAGTGCACACTGTGATGGGAAAAGCTACTCTTTTTAAATATGTTGACTTTATTGTATCTCAAAACATGTACCCTTCAGCTACACTTTATCTGCACTTGTCCAGATGCCTGAGGATGGGAAATCAAGGCTGGCACGGCACTAAGGGTAGTTCTCCAGCTATTAGGGTCTGATTCTAATCATAGTTAAATATCCTGCAAATTCTCTGTGTATTTCAGCGACAGCAGGATACATGAGCTGGCAAATAAATGCAGCTTTTACACAGTTGGGATTTGATTTACTGCTTACACTGAAAGGTATCAAGGAGAAACCACCTCAGTAAAATTGAGAGTTGATGCATCCATTTTAAAACTGTTGCAAGGTCTTTGATTTCCTGTTGACAAGGTTCCCAGGATCCTGAAGAGTAAAATAAAAGTAGGACGCATGACAGATGCCCATCACACACAGTTAATGATAGACAGCCCTTGTTCAGCTGCATTGAAAATATCTGAAGGTCTGCTCCTCTCTACTGTTTTCATGCAGATTAGCTCCTCCCTCAGAAAAGCTCAGATGTCGTCTGTGATCTTGAAATGTGGATTTCACCAAGCACCCCTACGGAAACAGAGTAGCACCAAGAAGACTTTGCCTTCTTTTTTTCTCAAACCATAAACCCTATAACAAGTAGAATTTTATGAGGGAAAGGGGCTGCACGTGCATGTGCCACCCCTCTCCACGTACACATGCCCGTCTCACAGATCTTCAGCTCTCCAAACCCTTAGCTCTGTGTGTAACAGTGACAACTGTATGACAGTGACAGTGACAACAGTGACAACAGTTCGGCATCCTCTGTCTCTCTCGAGAGTATTTGTAGATCCCTGACTTCCACTGAGAGAGGAGGCAAGCTGCATGGGCAGCCTGTGGCTGGGGGGTCCAGGGGG
>NW_010562745.1:36921-41255 GCF_000687285.1 Phaethon lepturus
GTACCCACAGCAGATTTAAGAACCTAAGGGTCTCCTCTGTCACTAGCATACAGCTGGTATGTAGATGAGATTTTGTAGATGAGAATTTGGTATAACAGTCTCCTGTAATGTAAACTGTGTAGTAGGTATGTAAAGTTTTCTTAATTCAAGTTCCTTGCTTGAATGCTTTCCTTATTACCAATAGGCTCGATATTGCTTATTAAAGTATTAAAGTGTAAGCCCACGTGAGTACGCTGACATAGGCAGACCCTCAGTAAGCCCACGGCCCTGCTGACTGCACGTTAAGGGATGTGCTAAGGCAGACGAGAAGGCCTGTGGCTGCAGACAGGAGCATCTCTAGAAAGTGCAATTTAAGACAAGATAGGAAGAGGGGCCTGGTCCCAACTTGAAGGATAGTGTTCAGCTTTGCTGTTTAAGAGCAGAGGCAATGCCATGTATGCGGAGAAGGGAGGAAGGCATAGAGTTAAGCATGAACCACACCAGTCGTTGCAGACTATGCTGCAGTAATCTGATCTGACAGGAAAAAAAAAAAAAAGATGAAGGGGAGCTGACAAAAGTTTACATACCAGGGAGGGAATGCTGGAGATCTTCTGTTCAATTGCATATGGAGATAAGTGATCTTGGATCTGGTATTACATGTATGTCTGTCAGGCCAGGCCAGGAGTCTGGGATCCAGTGAAAGAAGGCAATTACGAACCAGTTCTCTGCAGTCAAAGACTATTCTCCACTTATAGGCACCTCCTTGCCAATATGAGGATGTCACTCACAGCTGTGCATAGTCAAAGCCAAGTGAACAGCAAATTTTGAAATACTCCCCATCCTTTTTTTTTTTTCCATATCACAATCCCACTGATGGTACTACTCAAATTTCTACTCAACCTATGTCAAAAGATGCACACGTCTTAGAAAAAGCAGCATTCCTATCTTATTTGCTTATCCTTTTCTGAATCCTCATTGCATGATAAGTAAGGATTGAAGACTGCCAGGCACATAGAGCCTGGGAACCATTCACAAGCTTTTTTTTTTTCTAGTGAGAAGCCAAAAGTTCACACGGCTCTTTTCTAAAAACAGAAAAAATATGTTGAAATTTAAATAGCCAAAATTTAAAAATAAATTGAGTTCAATGTGTTTCACCACCAAGAGATACCTAGAAATACAACTACAATGATGACGCTCTTAGCATCAATGGCCCCTCTCAGCACGACCAAAGCCATGTCTCCAGAGGGGCAGAACAACAGTCCTCCTCTAGAGACACTGCTTAACAAGAATATATGTCACAGTTTCGACCGGGAAAAGGAATTGTTTCCACCTAGGCCCTAGAAAGCTCTAGCCTCTGATACTGGTTTCCATGTTGCAGCCGTTTCTAGGTTGTTAAATGTTGGCATCCTGTCTCCAGCTTCAGGACACTTTTCAGAGTTTGGGCTGTCTACCCAGAAGGGGCAAGGGGGGATGTGGATATATAGGGGAGGAGCAGGTGAGCCTGGACACTTTTGAGCCATTCCTCTTCTTCTTCCCCAGCATCACCGAGGGGTGAGACAGGCTACACCCCTTCCTCGTCCTCTTAAGTGCCCAATAGTAGATTATAGATATCACACAGGAATTTGCCTAACCCTTTTTTGGGGGCCTGCTTGCACTGCCTGCCTTCTGACCCTCCCCTGGCAGCAAGTTCCGGAAGTTCCCTGCGTGCACTGTGAATTAACACCTTTTGTATCTGACTTAAGGTGATCTACGAGTTTCACCCAGTGCCCCCGAGCTCTAGTATAGTGAGATTTACTGAACGGCATGCCCACATCCAAGTTATCCACCACCTTTACAGTTTTGTAAACTTGCCATATTGTCCCTCAGCCTTACCCTCTCTGCACCAAAGAGCCCCAGTCCTTCCAGCCCCTCCTGCTAAGCCTGCTGCCGCGCCAACCTAAGGATTTCGCCTTCCCTCCTCTATGTGCTTTCCAATTACATCACACCCCTCTCAGGCTTCGGAGACCAGCTCCTCACACAGCACTACAAGGTTTTATGAGGTGGCAAAACAGAGTCCGCTGCCAGCAGGACCCTTCCTGTTGTTGCCCAACATCTTGTTGGCTTTTCTGGGCAGGCAAGAGGATTTACTGAACTAAAGTGGAGGAGAGAGCAAAGCTGTATCCAGATATTTCAGAGCTTTGGCTGCAGAAATTCACAGAGATGCTGAAAGCCCTGGCTGGTGTGTCCAAGGGCATAAGTGGTGGCTTACGTCGAGTGCTTGTGTAAGACGACGTAACAGTTTTGAGAGGGAGAAAAACATGGTACCGGCTTTCATTCTGCATCTTGGTAGCCCAAAAGCAAACACGTATTTGTTTTGCTGCCTCTTCTGAAGAGGAATGGTGGCCTGGACAAAGGGTCACTGCTCAGGATGAGCCAAGTTTTCTGTGGATAGTATTTATTGGCTCGGATTGAAATGTTTTAAGATTAAAATTAAAAAAGAAAAATAGATGCCTCAATCTTTAATTTATTTTTTTTTTCAGCCTTGAGACAACACATGTTTTTCACCACAGCTCTCAGATAGCTAGCCAGCTGGCTCACATGCTCAGGGTGAGTTGTCAGTGTCTGCAATGCCCTGATGGATGACCTATTAGTGGTCGGAGATTGAAGACTTGGTGTTCATGCTGTGGGATCACATACAACCAGAGATCCCAGCCTCCTGTGAGAAGCTGCAGTCAAGATTCCTCCTAGCCAGTTTATTATGAAAGCAGAGGATCAAAAAACCCCTGAACTCCCATTCAAACCACTGCAGTGCACTTTTTGTAAGAGTAGATTTGCATTAAAAGCTATATATCCCATAGAACAGCAAACCACTTTTAGCAGGACTATCAAAACGCTGATTACAATAAGTGTTTCCTTCAGGAATGTCCCTTTTACTTGAGTTTCTTCATGAGTCCCAAGGAATCAGCAGGCTTCATGTACAATTGCTGTGGAGCAAACAGCATTTGTTCAATTTTGTGGTTCGATGAAGCACAACTCATATTCTAATTCATCATTCACATATTTTTTAAATCTATTTCTCATCAAAACCCCTTCATTACAGGTGCACCTGAGGAAAGAGAGTTAATAATCCGACATGATTCATGTAGTGAGGACCTGACACCTCCAGCCATTCTTTTCAAGTGCTGTTGGCATTAGTTAATATTTTCCACCTTTACTTTAGGTAATTTCCTAGTTTTCTATAGACAAGAAAAACATTTCAATAATGACACCCTCAGCTCCAAACCACTACTTAGCACATAATGAACTAATTTAAACCAAGTCAATTTCATTCCAATTTTCCACCATGTGAAACAGATGCTTTTGCCAAAGCCAAAAGCCGGACATAAAGAACAGTAGCACGTGAGTACATTCCTAACTCTAGGTGTAAATCATGCCGACATAGTACTATATTTCAAACAACATTAGGTAAAAAGCAAGAAAATAAATGAACTTACAGGCTTAACCACTCTGCATTTGCCATTTCATTCCAGGTCACTTCACAGTCCTAAAATTTTGCTTTTTGTAAAGCTTTGGGGTTTTGCTTGTTTGTTTGTTTGTTTTGGTGATGAAAGGAAAAAAAAGCAGCTGTTTATTTTGTTTGTTGTGGAAGTGTGGTTTTGTACTAAAATGTTTGTAATACTTTAGTGAAAATATCAATCTCCACAGGACTAAGCTGCTGAAACTTACCCTTTAAAATAAACAACTGAGTAGAAATAGCACCTTTTTTTTTACCATAATGCTTTCTACTCATACTGAAGCAACGATGACTGCAGTACATAAGACAACGTGCGTCTGCAAAAGATGTGAGTCCTTTGAGCAAAATACGCAATTCAAGATTCTGTATAGTTTTTATCACCACACAGCATCAAAGGCAGGGTTTAGGTTTATTAACAAAGCCAAAATACACAACATTATCTCTCCAATACTGCCACATGTGGCTAACAATAGGACTGTAATAACAAGCTCTTCATGTAGAAGTCAAGACTCCACGATTTTAAGTCACAGATTACACAGAGCACTTTCTAACACAACTGGCATGTCTTAACAAATAGGAAGTGCTAGCTTAGGAAAACATTCGATGCTTTCAAGTTGTTGCTGGTGGATGAGGACGTTATCTTTGCTGTGCTTTTGGGAAGGGGACACGTATCCAGCCAGCTCCCTTCTGCTACTAGGAAAGGTAAGGCTGTATTCTAGCAAAACCTTTGCTGAAAGAACAACATTTTGGCTCCCAGGAGAGAAAAGGAGCTAATCGGCTGCTGGGCATGTTTTGCCCAAGTGAACAGAGCAGAAGTCTATCGGCAGCCCTGGGATATCACAGAATCACAGAATCACTAAGG